>NW_026019899.1:0-1112 GCF_900185275.1 Solanum verrucosum
GGCCGTTTGAATTTCCTTTTTCCTTTCTCATCTTATTTCTACTATTCAAAGAATGAGTAGAATGCGTTTTTTGAGAAATCGGCTCTCTCAAACCACCTTACGGTAGTTTGGTTGGGTAGATATCGAAAAAATACGCGGGTTCAAAAAAAAATCGCCTGAAACGGACGTCCGAGCCCGAGTTATGGCCGTTTGAAATTTCCCAAATCCACAGCTACCTTCAATTTTTAAGACGCTGAATTTTCAGATGATCGTAACTTTTGACTCGAACGTCCGTTTGACGCAATCTTTTTTTTGGATCCTCGTATTTTTTCGAGATCTATTTGAAAAACTCATCCGCTTCAACTGAATATCTTTTTTTATTTTTTCATCATATTTCTACTATTCAAAGAATGAGTAAAAGGCGTTTTTGGGAAAATAGACCCGCGCAAACCGCGTCACGGTGGTTTGGCTGCGTAGATATCGAATAAATACGCAGGTTCAACAAAAATATCGCATCAAACGGACGTCCGAGGATCAGTTATGGCCGTTTGAATTTCCTTTTTCCTTTCTCATCTTATTTCTACTATTCAAAGAATGAGTAGAATGCGTTTTTTGAGAAATCGGCTCTCTCAAACCACCTTACGGTAGTTTGGTTGGGTAGATATCAAAAAAATACGCGGGTTCAAAAAAAAATCGCCTGAAACGGACGTCCGAGGACCGAGTTATGGCCGTTTGAAATTTCCCAAATCCACAGCTACCTTCAATTTTTAAGACGCTGAATTTTCAGATGATCGTAACTTTTGACTCGAACGTCCGTTTGACGCAATCTTTTTTTTGGATCCTCGTATTTTTTCGAGATCTATTTGAAAAACTCATCCGCTTCAACTGAATATCTTTTTTTATTTTTTCATCATATTTCTACTATTCAAAGAATGAGTAAAAGGCGTTTTTGGGAAAATAGACCCGCGCAAACCGCGTCACGGTGGTTTGGCTGCGTAGATATCGAATAAATACGCAGGTTCAACAAAAATATCGCATCAAACGGACGTCCGAGGATCGAGTTATGGCCGTTTGAATTTCCTTTTTCCTTTCTCATCTTATTTCTACTATTCAAAGAATGAGAGTAGAATGCG
>NW_026019900.1:0-10020 GCF_900185275.1 Solanum verrucosum
GATATGACTTTCGAACACTTTTTTTTTTCAAAACCTTCACAAAACCATCTGTAAGGACCTGAGGAACAATTTCTACAGCTTCACCATGATCCACTCCACTTTTTTTTTAGCATTTGGGGACACTCAACAAGAATCGAGTGATTTTCTCAATTTTTTGCGTGTGTTTGGTGATACGGGTTCTAGGCACTTTTTTCAAAAACCTTTACAAAACCATTTGTAAGGATCTGGGAAGAAATTCCTACCGCCTCACCATGATCCACTCCACTTTTTTTAGCATTTAGGGCACACTAAAAAAGAACTAGGTGATGAGAGAGAGTTGCTCAGATGGTAAGCAGCCCTCACTTCCAACCCAAAGATTGCGAGTTCAAGTCACCAAGGGAGCAAAATGGGTGGGAGCTCCTTGGGAGGGTTAAAAAAAAGAACTAGGTGATTTTTTCAGTTTTTCGTGAATTTGGTGATATGGGTTCTAGGCACATTTTTTTCGAAACCTTTATAGAACCATCGGTAAAGACATGAGGAAATAATTCATATAGCCTCAACATGATCCACACCACTTTTTAGCATTTAGGGATTGCTCAATAGAATTTAGGTGATTTTGTCAATTTTTCGTGTGTGTTAACACATTGACTTTTTGGTGATATAACTATCAGGAACTTTTTTTTCCAAATATTTTACAGAACCATCTGTAAGGACCTAGTTAACAATAAATATAGCATGACCATGATCCATGCCACTTTTTTAGTATTTAGGGGCCATTCAACAGAAATTATGTAATTTTTTCAGTTTTTCATGTGTATTAGCCTATGATATTTTTGTGTATAGCTTCTAGGAACTATTTTCCAAAACCTTTACAGAACTACTTTTTTAGCTTTCAGGGGCACTCATTAGAAATTAAGCAATTTTATCCCATGGATTGTTTGGTGACATGCTTCCATACACTTTTTTTCAAAAAGTTCTAAAGAACTAGCCATAAGGACCTGGGTAATAATTTATATAGCTTCACCATGATCCAAGCCACATTTTTTTAGCATTTAGGGGCCACATATCAAGAATTGAACGGTTTTCTTAATTTTTCGTGTATGTTAGCTCATTAATTTTTGTTGATATGGCTTCTAAGCATTTTTTCCCAAACCTTTACAAAACTATCTGTAAGGACCTGGAATGATAACTATAGTCTCACCAAAATCCATCCCCCACTTTTTAAAATCTAAGGGAGACTAAACAAGATTTAGGTAATTTTATTAGTTTTTCGTGTGTGTTAGCCCAAAATTATTTTGGCTGCTATGGCTTCTAGGAACGTTTTCTAGAAACCTTTTCATAACCATCCGCAAGTACATGGGAAAATTTTATATAGCCTCAGCATGATCTATGCCACTTTTTTAGCATTTAGGGCGCAATCAAGAGAAATTAGGCAAATTTTTTTACATTTTTCATGTGTATTAACCCATTAAGTTTTTGGTAAACTGGCTTTCGAACACTTTTTTTTTTAAAACACTTACAAAACCATCCCTATGGACCTGGAGAACAATTTATATAGATTCACTATGATCTAAACCATCTTTTTGGATTTAGGGGCCACTCAACACGAATTAGGCATTTTTTTAGCTTTTCCCGTGTGTTAGCCAATGGACTTTTTGGTGCTATGGCTTTGAGGAGATTTCTTTTCAAAACTATTATAGAACAATTCATATGGACCTCGGGAACAATTCATATAGCCTCACCATAGTCCACACACTTTTTTTAGCATTTAGGGAGATTCAACAGAAAATAGATGATTTTTCTCAGTTTTTTGTGTGTGTTATCACTTTTTTTTCTAAACCTTTATAGAACTATTTGTAAGGACATGAGGTATAATTCCTATAGCCTCACCATGATCCATGCCACTTTTTTAGCATTTAGGAGTCACTTAATAGGAGATTAGGTGATTTTCTCACTTTTTCTTGTGTGTTAACCCTTGGATTTTTTGGTGATATGATTTATTCTTTTTCTGAAACCTTTATCGAACCATTCGTAACGACCTGTGGAACAATTTCTATCACCTCACGATGATCCACTCCAGTTTTTTTAATCATTTAGGGCCATTCAACAATAATTAGACAATTTATCAAATTTTTGTGTGCAACTCCATGTAGTTTTTTTGTGATGACTTCCCATCACTTTTTTCCAAAACATTTACAAAACCATCCATAAGTATCTGAGGATCATTTTCTATAGCCTTATCATGTTCCACGCCACATTTTAAAATTATTTAGGGGCAACTCAATGGGAATTAGGCAATCTTTTTAGTTTTTCATGTGTGTTAGCCTATGGATATTTTGGTGATACAGATTTGGGACACTTTTTGTCAAAACATTTGCAGGTCCATCCGTAATGACCTGGTGAAAAGTTTTCTATAGCCTCACCATGATCCACATCACTTTTTTTAGTATTTAGGGGTTACTCAACCTGAATTAGTCGATTTTTCTTAATTTTTCATGTGTTAGCCATTGAATTTTTAGGTGATATGACTTTCAAACACTTTTTTCCAAAACATTTACAGAACCATCTATAAGAACCTGTGGAACAATTCATATAGCCTTACCATGATCCTCACCATTTTTTAGTAATTAGTAGCCAATCAATAGGAATTATGCAATTTTCTCTGTTTTGTGTGTGTGTGTTAGGCCATGAATTTTTTGGTGAAATGGTTTCTTGACGCTTTTTTCTAAATTCTTTATAGAACCATCCGTAGGGACCTGGGAAAAATTCATATAGACTCACATGATTCACACTACTCTTTTTAGTATTTAGAGGTCACTCAACAGAAATTATGCGATTTTCTTAGTTTTTGGTATGTATTAACCCATGATTGTTTAGTGATATGGTTTCTGGGCATATTTTTTTTTCAAATCTATTACAAAACCATCTGTGAGGATCCAGGAAAAAATTTCTATTCCCTCACCATGATCCACACCACTTTTTTTAGCATTTAGAAGTCACTCAATAGGAATTAGGTGATTTACTCAATTTCTCGAGCGTGTTAGCCCACAGATTCTTTTGTGATGTCTTCTAAGAATTTTTTTTCCAAATCTTTACAGAACCATCTATAGACCTGGGAACAATTCATATAGCCTTACCATGACCCACACAACTCTGTTAGCATTAGGAACCACTCTACATGAATTAAGCGATTGTTTCAATTTTTCGTGTGTGTTAGCCCATAGATTTGTTGGTGATATGGCTTTTGAGCACCTTTTTTAAAAATCTTTACAGATCCATCCATAAGGACCTGGGAAACATTTCATGTAATCTCGCCATAATAAACTCCACTTTTAGCATTTAGGTTCACTCAACAAGAATTAAGCGATTTTCTCAATTTTCGTGTGTGTTGGCCTATGGACTATTTTGGTGATATGAGTTCCGGACACATTTTTTCCAAAATTTTTACATAACCATCCCGAAGGACTTGTTGAACAATTTCTATAGACTCACCATAATCCACGCCACTCTTTTTAGAATTTAGGGGCCACTCAACAAAAAATTTGGGATTTATTTAGTTTTTTGTGTGTTTTTAGCCTGTAATACTTTGGCCATATGGCTTTCGGGTACTTCTTTTCGTAACCTTTAGAGAACCATTTGTAAGGACCTGGGGAACAAGTCTTATAGTCTTACCATGATCGACTACACATTTTTTAGCATTTAGGATCCACTCACTAGGAAATTAAGAGATTTTCTTAGTGTTTTTGTGTGTGTGTGTTAGCCCTGAATTTTTCGGCAATATGACTTCCAGGCATTTTTTCCGAATTATCGAACCATATTTAAGGACTTGGGGAACATCTCGATACTAGAGATGGAATGATCAGTCTAATCCTCCTCCCCCTCCTAACCAACAACAGCGGCGGCCTTTGAAGAATTATTCTTCTGTTAGGCAGAAAAATGTTGTGAATGATTGGAATAACACCACCATTCGGAATCGTCATATCTCTAAGAAATTGACAAAGTTTAGCACCAAACCTAATAGCTAACTGAATGAGCCTTGGAATGATCCCCGTCTTTTAGTCGTTCCTCGCTGCAATTCCAGCCAATTCAAGCACCTACAAACAATCGCATGTATGTAAAATTTAGTAATAACAAACCCTAGAAATTTGGCATATAAAAAAAAAGGAACTTGAGAAATTCACCTCAGTTGCAAGGTATTCAAGCACCGCAACAAGAAATACCGGAGCTCCGGCACCAACACGTTTGGCATACTTCCCCACTGGAATTGGAGACCAGCTTTGCTGCTACGAGAACGAGACTTTTTTTTGCATTTTAACCAAAGCTTTTCCCTTTACCGGCCATTGATCTTTTTCCCTTCTAAGAGGAAAAAAAGTTTTGCTTTTTGATCTATAGAAACAAGAGACAAATGACGCACAAGAATTGAACTATTGTGTGTATATGAATTTCTAAAGCAATCTGGTTTGGTATTTATAGCCCACAGGAGTTATAACCCAGCCAATGAGAAGAAAATCACAAGGATTGAACTTGTACACCATTGGATGAAAGGGAAAATTTCCATTGCTTGAGATTGGGGGCAACAAGAACACCAATCGGATTCTTATTAAAGATGAAAAACAGCATGTTGGGTTTTTCTTTAATGAGATATTGCTTTTGCGTAAACATGAATATTAAGAGAACATTTTAGAGATAAGAATTGATGCACAGATTAGTCAAAATAAAATTAAATAGTATAACGATGATAAACCGCATTCGAAAAAGATAAAAGTATAAATTTTATTCTATACAAACATTACATTATTTGAAGAGTTAATTTATATTCAACTGGAAAGTAATTTTGTTTAATTATATGTAAATATAATTTTTGAGGTACCTTCTCAAATATTTTCTATATTTAACTTAATTTGTTCACGTATCAAGCAATTTTTTTCATAACAATATAAAACTTATGGTGTTTTACTTTTCATCGTTCATTCAACAATATAGTGAAAAGATAATCAAGATGCCCAAGTTAGAAGATAAGTTAGTGAGGTTCCTATAGAATATATAATACTACTATTTAATATGAAAAAAAGGAGATTTTATAACTTATTTATCATGGATTACAAATATTTCATCTCTTATATTTTATTTATAGAAAAAATTTCATTTACATTACTCTAGATCTACTCACTAAAAGTATTTTACCATGAAATTTTAAAATAAATTGAAATTGTAATTTGGGAAATTGTTAATAAAGCATTCTAAGAAAAAATTTCATTTACCGTACTTTAGATCTATCATGAAATTTCAAATTAAATTAAAATTCTATTTTAAATTTGGGAAATAGTTAATAAAGCTTGCTAAGAACACTTGAAAGGAAAAAACTAAAACTATTATACACATCAGGAAATGAATAACAATAGAAATAATAAATGATATGATAACTGAAGAAAATTAAACAATAGGTAATACTAAGATCCAAGTATGTTGAGTTTTTATCCTAAGCCACATAAATATCATATGTCATTAAACTTGCAGAAAGGAAATCAAAATGTTGTAAAACTTAAGAACAAAAGAACAATATAAAGATAAAGACAAGAAGAATATAAGACAAGAGGAACAATATGAGATAACTTTCTTTCTTTCAAGTGTACACCAAATCTTCAAGTCTATACAATATGAACCCTTATGCCTCTATTTATAGTGTAACATAGAGGCATACAAAAGGTTAGTCATAAACATGACATTAACATGAATATAATGGGGAGGTTATGGAAGTGAAAGGTTACAAGAATAATGGTTATAAAGGTGGAGGTTATGGAGGTTATGGTTATCTTCATAATGGAGGAAAGTAATGGAGTAACTTCTTGATGTAGTGGACATCCACAATATATTATTTTATAACACTCCCCCTTGGATGTCCATAGATAATATGCCTCGTTAAAACCTTACTAGGAAAAAACCCTGTGGGAAAAAATCCTAGTGAAGGAAAAAGAGTACACATATCTTTTAATACGCTTTGAATGTTGCCTCGTTAAAAACCTTACCAGGAAAACCCAATTGGGATAAAACCATGGTTAAGAAAAGAGTACAACGCGTATTTTTCTCCCCCTGATAAAAACTTTACTTGATATCTCGGAGACGATGCATTCCAATCTTATATCACAACTTCTCAAATATTGATGTTGGCAATCCTTAGTGAATAAGTTTACAAGATTATCACTTGAATGGTCTTTGAACGTCTATCTCACCATTTTGTTGAAGATCATGTGTGAAAAATACTTTTGGTGAAATATGTTTTGTCTGATCTCCTTTGATTGTATCCTCCCTTCAATTGAGCTATATATTATTTTCGTATATGGTGGTTAGAATATCCTTTCAAAGAAAATCACATATTTTCTGAATATGATAGATCATGATTCCAACCAACACACTCCCGACTTACTTCATAGATCAATATTATTTCTGTATGATTTGAAGAAGTGGTTACAATGTTTGATTCTTTGAATGCCAAGATATTGTTGTGTCTCCATATGTAAATAATAGTCATTTGCGATCGAGCTTTATGCAGATCAAATAAATATTTGCATCTACATAATCAAATCATTTCTGACTCGAGATTGATCATTTCAATTTTATTGAAGCTCGTCTTTTCTTCTGAAAGAAAATCACACATCTTCTATGTGTTGAGTCACTTGCTTTGTTAGTTTCTTGCATAACTTGAATGATAATATGACAATCCCTTCACATAATTTTATATGTATATCAAATAATCTTCTAGCATTTGCATAACCACAATCTGTAAGTGCACCAATTGCACTAATACATGACATTTTAAATCATTTTCATGAGATCAAAAAGATTCTTTCTTGTGTTAAGCATCTCAAAACCATTGGGTACTCAATGGAATTGCTTTAAGACCTTTTAAATCCTTCAAGATTTTCATATAACTTCATCGTCTAGTTAGACATAATAATCATTCATTATGCATATTCAAGTATTTCATCTTTCCAGACTGAAACAAGTCTCATTGCATCCACCACTGGAGAATATATCTCCATTTAATAATGTCAGGATTTTTGCGAAAACCCTTTATGCCCCGAGGCACAAACCGCACTTTATTCTTACGGTTATACTTTCGCACAATGATTCATTTGTACACACTGACATTATATTTTGATCCATGAACTATAAGATCAAAAACATCACTTTTCTAAGTGAAACAAAATATACTTGAATAGTGCCAATCATTTATCTGTCCACACTATATGACAGATTCAAATTTAAGATCCTCGTAACCATTTATAGCATTGAGTGCTACTTCATATCAAAGATACCATCGACGGTCATTTTGATATCGATTCCAATACGACATAACTTATCGAGATCTCTTCATTTTTCATCTTTTCAGGTACCTGAACCTTTGCCAAGGTTTTATGAAGTGTTATGTCATAGTGCTCTTTCAAAGCACTTACCTCATTATCATGACCATTTTGATAATTTGCTCCTCTCCTTCCTCAAGGAGTTTTACGTTTGGAATCGATTGGTCTATCACGCTTCTGGCGTACCATAGACTCTGTCCTTCAAGGACTATTTATTGGAGCATTTGCAGCTTAATTAAAATATTGGGTCACAAATATATCTGGCAAATTATTTGCAACATTTTGCAAATGAATTATCTCTTGAACTTCAAGTTCATATTTTTTTTAACGAGGATCTAGATAATTCACCCCACACATAATTTTCACTGCTAAACATATCTCCCCCTAATGTTAGGAAATCTAACATTTACCCCAACCTCATTTGGGGATCCATCTTTGTGTGTGGTGGAGCAATAAAATCATATGTGCACACATCAATTTTTAGATGGAAATTATTTGGTTCCTGACCCTGAACCAATTGTGATGGGAGAACCTTGTTGGCTTGATGCATACACATTAAATAAACTCATTCATACCAAATTTTATTTGAGAGATTGTTCTCCAATGGTAAACCAACCGGTATTATCAACATAATTTTATAGTTTGGAACTGTGCTCTTAATTTAACAATTTGAGCAAAGAACCTTACAAAAACCAATTTGTAAGTTGATACAAATGCACATGTGACCATACCATAGATGCATCTATTAAATCATATAAACAACATGGCAGGTGAACGGGCCCATATTCACCTTTTTATATGTTCCAAATAATTTCAGGGGATACAATCCCAACCTTAGTACAATGATCATTTTATCATGAGAACAAGCAACACAAGAGAATTCTTGAAGAATCTTTATTTCTTCGAACAGATAGTCAATTCTATCAACAAATCGGAATGGCCAACCGATTATGCCAACTTATATTTATTCTAGTAAACTTCTAGTTTACTTTTGCATGTGATTCCATCATCATGCCCATATTTGTATACAACAAACAACGGGGAAAAAATGGGTAATATTATACATAAATATTTATAAACCACTTTGGTTGTAGTAATTTGAAGATATTAAATCTTTCCATAATTTATAGTCTCAATAAAATATTTTTTTCTTTTCAATTCTTCCGAAACTTAAAGTTTCTTTTGAGACTTACTACAACCCTGAACAATTTCATTCCTCCGACTAGTAACAAATTAGCCCTTTCGGAACTCTCAATTAATTTTGTGTACTACCACAAATTTCACAATGCCATTTTTATGGTGACCATCTCCTTCAAGGAGAAAATTATTATTATTGTCATGGTTAAAATTATCACATGCAAGACTTATTTCTTGACAACCAATGACAAATTTGTGTTGTCACACAACAATATTTATTTTGATCATGGCCACAACTTTTATAGAAAAGATTTATTTCTTTCTTTTGTCCTCCAATAGTTCATGATAAAACATACCACAATATTTGTGTAGTACTCAAAGTATATGACCAAAATGACCATTTATGTCAAAATATTTTTTTTTCAATCTCTCAAACCTCCCGTAGAGGTGAGATGTGACATTTATCCATCAATACATAAACATGTTCTTATCCATACGAACACAAATCACATTTTCTTCAAGAAATGGACCATAACCATTTGTACATGCTCTATAAGTTTTTATGAGAAACTCATTGTCATGCTTTGGCATTATCAAATTTATGTGACTCACCTCAACATCACTTTAAGAGTCAAATTATACCACTTTGTATTCTTTTACTCTTGATGGGAATTTACAACGTTTCAAATTGGGTTGCATCAACAACAATGTGCACAATATCTTTTCATACCAATTTGATGGACAAAAATTACCTTCACATTAGAAGGACCATCTTAAGAAAAAAATGTGCCCAATAACCTTTCAAGCATCTTAAGAACGGTCTTAAATTGATTTCTTCGCTTTTAATATAGCAACAATCATAGATGTTCATCTTGTTAATTAAAATTTATATTAACAGGATTACTCATATTCATACCATAGAACCACTTGTCAATTTTTCAGACATATTATGCACTGCTCCTACATTCACATATAAAGAATGGAGCAAATTAATTGGACACAATTCCATGACTTTCAGTCAAAAGTATAACAACTTTGTGTTAGTCATCATAACATATTCATCACTATAGTGCATTAGGACTTAAACTCAATTCTTACCCATATAAAGACGCCTTTGGTCATGAATCAATGAGACTTGAACCCAACTTCTTATTATCATGGTGCATCGAGACTTTAACTCAATGTCTTACCAACTTGGTGCAGTGAAACCTGAATTCACCATCTTATCCTCAACCAGTGTCTTAATAAACCAAATGTATTACCAAAAATAAATATTGAATATCATAAACATAATCTAAATTTGACTTAAAATTAAATTAAAATGAACAAAACTAATTAATTAGAACAACATGTTGGAACCATAAAAAAATCTCAAGTAAAATAAATTAAAACATTTTAATAGTCCCTCACAATGTTGTTATGAAGATTATCATAATTTACTAACCATTTTAAATAACCCACAAAACAAGCTTTGTTAGTACAAATAATATATAGGATATGAAGTATACCTTGAAGCCGAAGAATTACTAGGATAATTCATAAA
>NW_026019901.1:0-10865 GCF_900185275.1 Solanum verrucosum
TCCAAAATGAACCATTTTCAAGGACAAACGAGCCCTAGAGCAGGTAAACCCCCCATTTTACCGATATTCGTGTGCTATAGTCCATAGATTTTTTGGTGATCAAGAATTCTGAACTCATTTTTGCCAAAATTTTATCTGGACGTTCGTTAAGACCTTTCCTATGGATACATTTTGTCCTCACGGCCAAAACGATCCATTTTCAAGTCAAATGAACCCTAGAGCAGGTAACCCCCAATTTATACCGATTTTCGTGTGCTATAGTCCATAGATTTTTTGGTGATGAAGAATTCCGACCTCATTTTTGCCAAAATTTTTACCTGGAAGTCCGTTAAGACATTACGATAGGGACATTTGGCCCTCACGGCCAAACGATCCATTTCCAAGGTCAAATGAGCCCTAGAGCAGGTAAACCCTCAATTTTACGATATTCGTGTGCTATAGTCCATAGATTTTTTGGGTGATCAAGAATTTCGAACTCATTTTTTGCCAAAATTTTACCTGGACGTTCGTTAAGACCTTTCCTATGGATACAGTTTGTCCTCACGGCCAAAACGATCCATTTTCAAGGTCAAATGAACCCTAGAGCAGGTAAACCCCCAATTTTACCGATTTTCGTGTGCTATAGTCCATAGATTTTTTGGTGATCAAGAATTCCGACCTCATTTTTGCCAAAATTTTACCTGGAAGTCCGTTAAGACATTACCGATAGGGACATTTGGCCCTCACGGCCAAAACGATCCATTTCCAAGGTCAAATGAGCCCTAGAGCAGGTAAACCCTCAATTTTATCGATATTCGTGTGCTATAGTCCATAGATTTTTGGGTGATCAAGAATTTCGACTCATTTTTTGCCAAAATTTACCTGGACGTTCGTTAAGACCTTTCCTATGGATACAGTTTGCCCTCACGGCCAAATTGGCCCATTTTCAAGGTTGAAACGAGCCCTAGAGCAGGTAAAACACCATTTTAAAATTTTTTGTGTGCTATAGTCACAGATTTTTTGGTGATCCGGAATTCCGACTTCATTTTTGCCAAAATTTTACCAGCACGTCCATTAAAACCTTACCAATGGAGCCAGTTCGCCCTCAAGGCCAAAATGGCACATTTTTCAAGGTCAAACGAGCCCTAGAGCAGGTAAATCCCCTATTTTACCGATTTTTGTGTGCTTAATTCCACAAATTTTTTGGTTAATCGGAATTTCAACCTCATTTTTGCCAAATTTTCCTGGACGGTCCGTTAAGGCCTTACCTATGTGGACAGTTGGCCCTCACTACCAAAACGATCCATTTCCAAGGTCAAACGAGCCCTGTAACAGGTAAACACCCATTTTACCGATTTTTCGTGTGCTATAGGTCACCATCGTTTTTGGTGATCCAGAATGCCGACCTCATTTTTGCCAAACTTTTACCTGGACGTCCGTTAAGACATTACCTATGGATCCAGTTGGTTCGCACGCCCAGAATGGCCCATTTTCAAGGTCAAACAATCCCAAGATCAGGTAAACTCCCATTGTACCGATTTTCGTGTGCTATATTCCACAAGATTTTTTGGTGATTCAGAATTCCTGACCTCATTTTTGCCAAAATAATACCTGGACGTCCGTTAAGACCTTACCTATGGAGCTAGTTCGCCCTCACGTCCAAATTCCCCATTCTCAAGGTCAAACGATCCCTAGAGCAGGTAAACCCCATATTTACCATTTTCGTGTGCTATAAGTCCACAAATTTTTTGGTGATCCAAAATTCTGACCCCATTTTTACCAAAAATTTTATCTGGACGTCCGTTAAGACTTTACCTATGGGACAGTTGAACTCACGGCCAAAACGATCCATTTTCATGGTCAAACGAGCCCTAGAGCAAGTTAAACCCCCCCCCCCCCCCCCATTTTATCAATTTTCGTGTGTATAGTCCATAGATTTTTTTGGTGATCAAGAATTCCGTACTCATTTTGCCAAAATTTTACCTGGACGTCCATAAAGACCTTACCTATGGGCCAATTTGCCCTCACGGCCAAAACGGCACATTTTCAAGGTCTAAACCATCCATAGAAAAGGTAAACCCCTATTTTACCGATTTTCGTGTGCTATAAACCACGGATTTTTTTGGTGATCCAGAAATTTCAACCTCATTTTTGCCAAAATTTTACCTGGACGTCCGTTAAGACCTTACCTGTAGGACAGTTGGCCCTTACGACCAAAGCGATCCATTTACAAGGTCAAACGAGCCCTAGAGCAAGTAAACACCCATTTTGCTGATTTTCGTGTGCCTATAGATCACCATCTTTTTTGGTGATAAAGAATTTCGACCTCATTTTTTATCAAAATTTTACCTACGTTCGTTAAGACCTTACCTATGGGGACTGTTGGACCTCACGGCCAAAACGATCCATTTTCAAGGTCAAACGAGCCCTAGAGCAGGTAAACCCCCCATTTTGCCTATTTTCGTGTGCATAGATCACCATGTTTTTGGTGATCCAGAATTCCGACCTCATTTTTGCCAAAATTTTACCTGGACGTCCGTTAAGACTTACCTATGAGGACAGTTGGCCCTCACTGCCAGAATGACCCATTTTCAAAGTCAAACGATCCCTAGAGAAGGTAAAACCCCCATTTTGACAATTTTCGTGTGCTATAGTCCACGAATTTTTTGGTGATTCCAAAATTCCGACCTCATTTTTGCAAAAACTAGACCTGGGACGCCCGTTAAGACCTTACCTATGGATCCAGTTGCCCTCACGGCTAGAATGACCCATTTTCAAGGTCAAACGATCCCTAGAGAAGGTAAACCCCCCATTTTACCAATTTTCGTCTGCTATAGTCCACGGATTTTTTGGTGATACAGAATTCCGACCTTATTTTTGCCCAAAATTATACTTGGACGCCGTTAAGACTTTAACCTATGGAACCAGTTAGCCCTCAGACCAAAATGGCCCATTTTCAAGGTCAAACGAGCCCTAGAGTAGGTAAACCCCCTATTTACCAATTTTCGTGTGCTATAGTTCATGAATTTTTGGTGATCCAAAATTCCGACCTCATTTTTGCCAAAAATTTACCTGGACGTACGTTAAAACCTTACCTATGGGGAAAGTTGGCCCTCACGGCCAGAACGATCCATTTTCAAGGTCAAACGAACCCTAGAGCAGTTTATCCCCCCCATTTTACCGATTTTCGTGTGCAATAGTCCATAGATTTTTTGGCGATCAAGAATTCCAAATTCATTTTTGCCAAAACGTTATCTAGACATTTGTTAAGACCTTTCCTATGGAGAAAGTTTGCCCTCACGACCAAATAGGCCCATTTTCAATGTCAAACGAGCCTAATGAACGTAAACCCCTCATTTTTTTGGATTGTCGTGTAACATAGTCCACATATTTTATACTGATCCGGAAATCCGACCTCATATTTCCAAAATTATACCTGGATGTCGTTACGTCCTTTTCTATAGAGCCAGTTGGCCCTCACGGCAAAAATGACCCATTTTCAAGGTCAAATGAGCTCTAAAGAGGTAAACCCCCCATTTTACCGATTTTCGTGTGCTATATGGTCACCATCGTTTTTGGTGATCCAGAATGCCGACCTCATTTTTTGCCAAATTTTACCTGGACGTCCGTTACGACCTTACCTATGGATCCAGTTGGTCCTCACAGCCAGAATGGCCCATTTTAAAGGTCAAACAATCCCAAGCAGGTAAACACCCATTTTACCGATTTTCATGTGCTATATTCCACAGATTTTTTTGGTGATTCGGAATTCAGACCTCATTTTTGCAAAATAATACCTGAACGTCCGTTAAGACCTTACCTATGGAGCCAGTTGGCCCTCACGTCCAAAATGGCACATTTTCAAAGTCAAACGAACTCTAGAGCAGATAAACCCCCTATTTTACCAATTTTCGAGTGCTAGTCCAAGAATTTTTTTGGTGAACCGAAATTCCGACTTTATTTTTGGAAAAATTTACCTGGAGTCCGTTAAGACCTTAATTATGGGGCTAGTAGGCCTTCACATCCAAAAATGAACCATTTTCAAGGACAAAACGAGCCCTAGAGCAGGGTAAACCCCCCATTTTACCGATATTCGTGTGCTATAGTCCATAGATTTTTTGGTGATCAAGAATTCTGAACTCATTTTTGCCAAAATTTATCTGGACGTTCGTTAAGACCTTTCCTATGGATACAATTTGTCCTCACGGCCAAAACGATCCATTTTCAAGGTCAAATGAACCCTAGAGAGGTAAACCCCCAATTTTTACCGATTTTCGTGTGCTATAGTCCATAGATTTTTTGGTGATCAAGAATTCCGACCTCATTTTTGCCAAAATTTTACCTGGAAGTCCGTTAAGACATTACCGATAGGGACATTTGGCCCTCACGGCCAAAACGTCCATTTCCAAGGTCAAATGAGCCCTAGAGCAGGTAAACCCTCAATTTTACCGATATTCGTGTGCTATAGTCCATAATTTTTGGGTGATCAGAATTTCGAACTCATTTTTGCCAAAATTTTACCTGGACGTTCGTTAAGACCTTTCCTATGGATACAGTTTGTCCTCACGGCCAAAACGATCCATTTTCAAGGTCAAATGAACCCTAGAGCAGGTAAACCCCCAATTTTACCGATTTTCGTGTGCTAATAGTCCATTAGATTTTTGGTGATCAAGAATTCCGACCTCATTTTTGCCAAAATTTTTACCTGGAAGTCCGTTAAGACATTACCGATAGGACATTTGGCCCTCACGGCCAAAACGATCCATTTTCAAGGTCAAAATGAGCCCTAGAGAGGTAAACCCTCATTTTACTCGATATTCGTGTGCTATAGTCCATAGATTTTTGGGGTGATCAAGATTTCGAACTCATTTTGCCAAAATTTACCTGGACGTTCGTTAAGACCTTTCCTATGGATACAGTTTGCCCTCACGGCCAAATTGGCCCATTTTCAAGGTGAAACGAGCCCTAGAGAAGGTAAAAAACCAATTTTTAAATATTTTCGTGTGCTATAGTCCAAGATTTTTTGGTGATCCGGAATTCCGACTTCATTTTTGCCAAAATTTTACGACAGCACGTCCATAAAACTTAACCAATGGAGCCAGTTCGCCTCAAGGCCAAATGGCACATTTTTCAGGTCAAACGAGCCCTAGAGCAGGTAAAATCCCCTATTTTACCGATTTTTGTGTGCTATATTCCACAATTTTTTGGTTAATCGGAATTTCAACCTCATTTTTGCCAAAATTTTACCTGGACGTCCGTTAAGGCCTTACCTATGTGGACAGTTGGCCCTCACTACCAAAAACGATCATTTCCAAGGTCAACGAGCCCTGTAACAGGTAAACACCCATTTTACCGAATTTTTCGTGTGCTATAGTCACCATTGTTTTGGTGATCCAGAATGCCGACCTCATTTTTGCCAAACTTTTACCTGGACGTCCGTTAAGACATTACCTATGGATCCAGTTGGTCGCCGCCCAGAATGCCCATTTTTCAAGGTCAAGACAATCCCAAGATCAGGTAAACTCCATTGTACCGAATTTTCGTGTGCTATATTCCACAGATTTTTTGGTATTCAGAATTTGACCTCATTTTTGCCAAAATAATACCTGGACGTCCGTTAAGACCTTACCTATGGAGCTAGTTCGCCCTCACGTCCAAAATTCCCCATTCTCAAGGTCAAACGATCCCTAGAGCAGGTAAAACCCCATATTTTTACCAATTTTCGTGTGCTATAGTCACACAAATTTTTTGGTGATCCAAAAATTCTGACCCCATTTTACCAAAATTTTATCTGGACGTCCGTTAAGACTTTTACCTATGGGGACAGTTGACCTCACGGCCAAAACGATCCATTTTCATGGTCAAACGAGCCCTAGAGCAAGGTAAACCCCCCCCCCCCCATTTTTTATCAATTTTCGTGTGCTATAGTCCATAGATTTTTTGGTGATCAAGAAATTCCGTTACTCATTTTTGCCAAATTTTACCTGGACGTCCATAAAGACCTTACCTATGGAGCCAATTTGCCTCACGGCCAAAACGGCACATTTTCAAGGTCTAAACCATCCATAGAAAAGGTAACCCCTATTTTACCGATTTTCGTGTGCTATAAACCACGGATTTTTTGGTGATCCAGAATTTCAACCTCATTTTTGCCAAATTTTACCTGGACGTCGTTAAGACCTTACCTGTAGGGACAGTTGGCCCTTACGACCAAAGCGATCCATTTACAAGGTCAAATCGAGCCCTAAGAGCAAGTAACACCCATTTTGCTCGATTTTCGTGTGCTATGATCACCATCTTTTTTGGTGATAAAGAATTTCGACCTCATTTTTATCAAAATTTTACAAACGTTCGTTAAGACCTTACCTATGGGATGTTTGGACCTCACGGCCAAAGATCCATTTCAAGGTCAAACGAGCCCTAGAGCAAGGTAAACCCCCATTTTGCCTATTTTCGTGTGCAATAGATCACCATGTTTTTTTGGTGATCCAGAATTCCTCATTTTTGCCAAAATTTTTACCTGGACGTCCGTTAAGACCTTACCTATGAGGACGGTTGGCCCTCACTGCCAGAATGACCCATTTTCAAAGTCAAACGATCCCTAGAGAAGGTAAAACCCCCATTTTGACAATTTTCGTGTGCTATAGTCCACGAATTTTTTGGTGATCCAAAATTCCGACCTCATTTTTGCAAAAACTAGACCTGGACGCCCGTTAAGACCTTACCTATGGATCCAGTTGGCCCTCACGGCTAGAATGACCCATTTTCAAGGTCAAACGATCCCTAGAGAAGGTAAACCCCCCATTTTACCAATTTTCGTCTGCTATAGTCCACGGATTTTTTGGTGATACAGAATTCCGACCTTATTTTTGCCAAAATTATACTTGGACGGCCGTTAAGACTTTACCTATGGAACCAGTTAGCCCTCAGACCAAAATGGCCCATTTTCAAGGTCAAACGAGCCCTAGAGTAGGTAAACCCCCTATTTTACCAATTTTCGTGTGCTATAGTTCATGAATTTTTTGGTGATCCAAAATTCCGACCTCATTTTTGCCAAAAATTTACCTGGACGTACGTTAAAACCTTACCTATGGGGAAAGTTGGCCCTCACGGCCAGAACGATCCATTTTCAAGGTCAAACGAACCCTAGAGCAGTTTATCCCCCCCATTTTACCGATTTTCGTGTGCAATAGTCCATAGATTTTTTGGCGATCAAGAATTCCAAATTCATTTTTGCCAAAACGTTATCTAGACATTTGTTAAGACCTTTCCTATGGAGAAAGTTTGCCCTCACGACCAAATAGGCCCATTTTCAATGTCAAACGAGCCCTAATGAACGTAAACCCCTCATTTTTTGGATTGTCGTGTAACATAGTCCACATATTTTATACTGATCCGGAAATCCGACCTCATATTTGCCAAAATTATACCTGGATGTCCGTTACGTCCTTTCTATAGAGCCAGTTGGCCCTCACGGCAAAAATGACCCATTTTCAAGGTCAAATGAGCTCTAAAGGAGGTAAACCCCCATTTTACCGATTTTCGTGTGCTATATAGGTCACCATCGTTTTTGGTGATCCAGAATGCCGACCTCATTTTTGCCAAATTTTACCTGGACGTCCGTTACGACCTTACCTATGGATCCAGTTGGTCCTCACAGCCAGAATGGCCCATTTTAAAGGTCAAACAATCCCAAGGTCAGGTAAACACCCATTTTACCGATTTTCATGTGCTATATTCCACAGATTTTTTGGTGATTCGGAATTCAGACCTCATTTTTGCCAAAATAATACCTGAACGTCCGTTAAGACCTTACCTATGGAGCCAGTTGGCCCTCACGTCCAAAATGGCACATTTTCAAAGTCAAACGAACTCTAGAGCAGATAAACCCCCTATTTTACCAATTTTCGAGTGCTATAGTCCATAGAATTTTTGGTGAACCGAAATTCCGACTTTATTTTTGGAAAAATTTTACCTGGACGTCCGTTAAGACCTTACATATGGGGCTAGTAGGCCTTCACATCCAAAATGAACCATTTTCAAGGACAAACGAGCCCTAGAGCAGGTAAACCCCCATTTTACCGATATTCGTGTGCTATAGTCCATAGATTTTTTGGTGATCAAGAATTCTGAACTCATTTTTGCCAAAATTTTATCTGGACGTTCGTTAAGACCTTTCCTATGGATACAATTTGTCCTCACGGCCAAAACGATCCATTTTCAAGGTCAAATGAACCCTAGAGCAGGTAAACCCCCAATTTTACCGATTTTCGTGTGCTATAGTCCATAGATTTTTTGGTGATGAAGAATTCCGACCTCATTTTTTGCCAAAATTTTACCTGGAAGTCCGTTAAGACATTACGATAGGGACATTTGGCCCTCACGGCCAAAACGATCCATTTCCAAGGTCAAATGAGCCCTAGAGCAGGTAAACCCTCAATTTTACCGATATTCGTGTGCTATAGTCCATAGATTTTTGGGTGATCAAGAATTTCGAACTCATTTTTGCCAAAATTTTACCTGGACGTTCGTTAAGACCTTTCCTATGGATACAGTTTGTCCTCACGGCCAAAACGATCCATTTTCAAGGTCAAATGAACCCTAGAGCAGGTAAACCCCCAATTTTACCGATTTTCGTGTGCTATAGTCCATAGATTTTTTGGTGATCAAGAATTCCGACCTCATTTTTGCCAAAATTTTACCTGGAAGTCCGTTAAGACATTACCGATAGGGACATTTGGCCCTCACGGCCAAAACGATCCATTTCCAAGGTCAAATGAGCCCTAGAGCAGGTAAACCCTCAATTTTATCGATATTCGTGTGCTATAGTCCATAGATTTTTGGGTGATCAAGAATTTCGAACTCATTTTTGCCAAAATTTTACCTGGACGTTCGTTAAGACCTTTTCCTATGGATACAGTTTGCCCTCACGGCCAAATTGGCCCATTTTCAAGGTGAAACGAGCCCTAGAGCAGGTAAAACACCATTTTAAATATTTCGTGTGCTATAGTCCACAGATTTTTTGGTGATCCGGAATTCCGACTTCATTTTTGCCAAAATTTTACCAGCACGTCCATTAAAACCTTACCAATGGAGCCAGTTCGCCCTCAAGGCCAAAATGGCACATTTTCAAGGTCAAACGAGCCCTAGAGCAGGTAAATCCCCTATTTTACCGATTTTGTGTGCTATATTCCACAAATTTTTTGGTTAATCGGAATTTCAACCTCATTTTTGCCAAAATTTTACCTGGACGTCCGTTAAGCCTTACCTATGTGGACAGTTGGCCCTCACTACCAAAACGATCCATTTCCAAGGTCAAACGAGCCCTGTAACAGGTAAACCCATTTTACCGATTTTCGTGTGCTATAGGTCACCATCGTTTTGGTGATCCAGAATGCCGACCTCATTTTTGCCAAACTTTTACCTGGACGTCCGTTAAGACATTACCTATGGATCCAGTTGGTTCGCACGCCAGAATGGCCCATTTTCAAGGTCAAACAATCCCAAGATCAGGTAAACTCCCATTGTACCGATTTTCGTGTGCTATATTCCACAGATTTTTTGGTGATTCAGAATTCTGACCTCATTTTTGCCAAAATAATTACCTGGACGTCCGTTAAGACCTTACCTATGGAGCTAGTTCGCCCTCACGTCCAAAATTCCCCATTCTCAAGGTCAAACGATCCCATAGCAGGTAAACCCCATATTTTACCAATTTTCGTGTGCTATAGTCCACAAATTTTTTGGTGATCCAAAATTCTGACCCCATTTTTACCAAAATTTTATCTGGACGTCCGTTAAGACTTTACCTATGGGACAGTTGAACCTCACGGCCAAAACGATCCATTTTCATGGTCAAACGAGCCCTAGAGCAAGTAAACCCCCCCCCCCCCCCCCATTTTATCAATTTTTCGTGTGCTATAGTCCATAGATTTTTTGGTGATCAAGAATTCCGTACTCATTTTTGCCAAAATTTTACCTGGACGTCCATAAAGACCTTACCTATGGAGCCAATTTGCCCTCACGGCCAAAACGGCACATTTTCAAGGTCTAACCATCCATAGAAAAGGTAAACCCCTATTTTACCGATTTTCGTGTGCTATAAACCACGGATTTTTTGGTGATCCAGAATTTCAACCTCATTTTTGCCAAAATTTTACCTGGACGTCCGTTAAGACCTTACCTGTAGGGACAGTTGGCCCTTACGACCAAAGCGATCCATTTACAAGTCAAACGAGCCCTAGAGCAAGTAAACACCCATTTTGCTGATTTTCGTGGCTATAGATCACCATCTTTTTTGGTGATAAAGAATTTCGACCTCATTTTTTATCAAAATTTTACCTAAACGTTCGTTAAGACCTTACCTATGGGGACTGTTGGACCTCACGGCCAAAACGATCCATTTTCAAGGTCAAACGAGCCCTAGAGCAGGTAAACCCCCATTTTGCCTATTTTCGTGTGCAATAGATCACCATGTTTTTTGGTGATCCAGAATTCCGACCTCATTTTTTGCCAAAATTTTACCTGGACGTCCGTTAAGACCTTACCTATGAGGACAGTTGGCCCTCACTGCCAGAATGACCCATTTTCAAAGTCAAACGATCCCTAGAGAAGGTAAAACCCCCATTTTGACAATTTTCGTGTGCTATAGTCCACGAATTTTTGGTGATCCAAAAAATTCCGACCTCATTTTTGCAAAAACTAGACCTGGACGCCCGTTAAGACCTTACCTATGGATCCAGTTGGCCCTCACGGCTAATGAATGACCCATTTTCAAGGTCAAACGATCCCTAGAGAAGGTAAACCCCCCATTTTACCAATTTTCGTCTTGCTATAGTCCACGGATTTTTTTGGTGATACAGAATTCCGACCTTATTTTGCCAAAA
>NW_026019902.1:0-12595 GCF_900185275.1 Solanum verrucosum
CAATATTGAATTGTTACCAACTTTTCCCCCATGTTCTTGCCGCAGGGGCGGAGATAGCATGGAAGGTATGAGTTCGGCAAAACCTAGTAAGTTTGGTCTAAACTCTGTATATTTGTTAAGAAATTCACTAAAATGTGCATATAATAAACTTCAAATCTGCTTGAAATTGTCTCTTAAATAAGAAGTTAATGCTTGAAACTCACCTCCCCAATCTGCTTGAAAGCTCTTATCGGACGACCAAAGTATTTTTCCACAATTTTTCGAATTGAATAAAAACGGAAAGAATTCAGACTTGAACTTAAGAAAATAGATCCATGTGTATTTGCTATAATTATCAAAGAAATAACATAATATTTGTATCCATCATTCGAATAACAGGTGCTGGACCCCAAACTCCGAACAAATCAAATCTAAAGGGCTGTGCCTGAAACTAGAATCAACAAAGGAATTTTATGACTCTTGTTAACAGCACAAATTGGACACAACTAGAAGACCCACACTAGACGAAATAATTTTACTAGAAGGCAAAGCCCGACGAACTATAGGATAAGACGCATGAGCCAAGCGCGCATGCCAAACACCAAGTGAAGCAGCATATGAAGATGGTGAAGAAATTGATGTCCATATCGGAAGGGAGTATAGACCTCCCTCATACGGTCCTTTGTGAAGAGCTGCCTTCGTTGCCAAATCCTTAATAAAAAAATAGTGAGGAAAAAATTCAATTAAGACTTGGTTAGAATTAGTAAAGAACTAATAGACAATAAATTTTGGGTAGCAGTGGGAACATGAAGAAGGCTATCAAGAACGTAGGACTTATCAGAATATATAGAGATCCTTTACCAATATGCGAGATGGGCAATTTGGAACCATTACCTAGAGTAACTTCTTCAGGACCATGATATTCTGAGTGAATAGCAAGGTTGTTAAGATCAGATGTCAGATGATGTGTGGTGCCACTATCCATCAACCAATTTTGTGTTGTTTGGGAAGATGTACTTGCTAGATTTGAAGAAGGACGACCAGATACCCGATTTCCATTCATAGTCCTAGGTGACGGACAACTCGTGCAATATGACCCTTTCCTTCGCAATTATGGTAGACAATTCCAGAATAATCAGTGGAAAGGGGTGGATTTCCTGAATAAGTTTTCGAATGAGTTGCAGTGGCATAATGCTGACTTTGAGATTGTTGTAAACTTCCATGGCTAGTAGAGCGACCACGACCCCTATTAGTACGCCCCCTGCCGCGTCCACGATGTGTAGAGAATGAACTTTGTGTGTACTGTGCTGTTGGGGCAATAACAGTACTGGCATCTTCACGTTTTAATTGTTTTTCGTCATTCAACAATAAACCATAAAGGGCATCAAAGGTGATGTCTTCGTGACGTGATTCAAGCGACCTTGTGAAGGGGCGATAAGCAGAACCTAATCCGGCAAGAACAAACTCGACTAAATCATCATTAGTGACTGGGTGCTGCAAGGCAGCCAACTTATCAGCAATAACTTTTGCCCCTTGCACGTAACTTTCAATAGTTGCATTATCACGGCGCAAGTTGTGCAATTGTGCCTTAAGTTCACGAATCAATGGTTTAGATCCACCAGCATAGGCTGCAACAAGTTTGTCCCAAGCTGCACGAGCTGTTTCTGCTCCGACCAATTGAGGGAGAATACTTTCTGAAACTGAAGCGACTATCCAACTCAAGACGAGTTGATCTTGACGTACCCAAACCTTATATGCAGGATTTGGTTTATCACCATCCAAAACACGTGGTGGTGCTGGTTCGCTACCATCAATATAATGGTTAAGACCACAACTGCAAATCATTGGAAGAATGTGTCTTCCAAAGCAAAAAATTTGTTGACGTAAGCTTTACTGGCAACTGGTGAGCGAGATTAGGTGTAGGATAGTAGTTTCCCGTGGCATTCGTTGAAACAACTGAAGCTGCCAGGGTAGAAGAGTTCTCAATATTATCTCCCATTCGAATAGTCGTTTCTGATATTCAAAGAATTTTTATTTTTTGGAACGAAAGAAAGAATGGTCGTTAAACTACAAAAGGCTCTAATACCATGTAAGAGATATTAATTCATAAAATATGTACAGCAATATGAATATATAGGTAGACTAAACACAGAGTCCTATAAGAACTAGGCAACACAGATTGAGGAGAAATAGTCTCCTAAGACATCACAACTTACTCACCCTTTTGCATAGACTTAGAAACAATTTAACTTTAAAATTTTTCATTTCCTTTAACATAATGATTTACGATCACATCAATATTTTAAGAATTGTTTTAAACCACAATTTTTTTTAAAAAAAATTAAACATCATGTCAAATCAAAGCGTGTCACATCAAGGAGGACGATTATTTTTCCCCTTTAATACCACGAGTACTCTATCTTAAACTAAGTGAAAAAAAATATTAATTCTAGTCAATCAATTGGATGAGAGAATATCTCAAAAATAAGTGTTCCTCGTTAATTAAGAAAATCACCCCACTCAACAACTCACCTCCCTTTATAGTGTGTTATCTTTTAGTTTAATAATTTTAATTTATATTTGATAATTTTTTAAATATGCATTAATTATTATTATTATTATTATAGAATAATGCTACTTTCAATTCACTCGTGAAATTCAGACAGTCGCGGGGGAGGGGGCACCAGGATCGGGCTCCTCTCTTACTCCTCATACGAGACCGAAAAAGAAACTAGCGAACCATTCAATATTTTTTTAAAAATAAAAATTTATAAATTTAAAATCCTAATTTCGGTTCGAATAAACCTTTAAAAACATGGACAAATTTTAGTATGCCGACATCCCTCCCGCAATACACTCTGATAGTATATTTAATTACTTTCAAAATTAAAAAAAAAAAAAAGAAATGGGAAAAGTCCAAACTATGTCAGTATAATATAAAAGAAAATAGAGAATCTATATCATAAATTCATGCCAGCATTAACTTGATTTTAAGATGTCGAATCTATATATTTGTATGTTTTCTTTTAGATTTCTCATAAAAAATTTATGTAAATTTATCATTATACTTTTTATGTTATTTTAAAGTCAAATTTTCAATAAATAAATATAAATTAATTTATTTTGATTAATAAATTGATAAATGAACATGAATTAATCATTTAGTTTTCCTATGTTGGTTAAATTCATACTTTCAAGGCTAATAACTCTCAAGGGTAAAATAGGAAGAATACTATTATTTATGTATTGATTATGTGAAATGATAAGTATTAAGAGACATCTATTTTTTAGTAAAAATAACATATAAATAGGAACGGAGGAATAGTTGAATATGCACCATTTAATAGACGACGATGAACAATCGTGTTTATTATCTAGTGATATGAGCAATGAAAGAATCCAATTCCTTCCTCGTTACACTGCTTTCCACCACCGATCTCCGAATAGCCACCCCTAACTCCGCCGCTCTCCGACGAATTTCATTTCCTTCAATATTATTCAACATTATTGTCACAATTACATGTTCAATAATATTTGATTTCACCACTTCATTTCTACTACGTTCCCAATTATTGAAAATATTTATACCAACTTTCAAAAACTTTGTTATTAAAATACTATTTCTTGGTTGATCAGAATGCATGGGCCATGCAATAATAGGTACTCCCATTGATAAACTTTCCACGCACGAATTCCATCCACAGTGACTCATAAATGCACCGATTGATAAATGTCCTAATATCTCCAATTGTGGTGCCCAATCTCTTACTATAATACCCTTATTTTTAATTCTTTCTTCATACCCTTTTGGCAGTTCAATTTTTCTCATTTCACCAGAAAAAATATCACCTTTATCAGCATCTCTTAATGCCCAAATAAACTTTATACCACTTTTTTCTAAACCTATACAAAGCTCTTCGATTTGCTCATCGTTTAGTGAAGTTGTTGTACCAAATGAAATAAATATGGCGGATTTCGGAGATTGTTTATCGAGCCATAACAAACATTTGTGACGATGATGATGATGATGATGATCGATTGATAAATAGTTGTTGGTAATAATCTTCATTGGATTGAATGGACCTATAGCCCATTGTGTTTTGTTTCTTTTGATTGGTTCTTTTTCAAGTAAATTCATGAATTTTCCTTCTATAACTCTACTTGTGTTGTAAATATTTCCAGAATCAGATTTTGAGTATTTCCTTTGAGAAGCCATGAAATCCATGAACTCTGATGTGAAACAACCTTCAACATTACAAGAAAAATAAATATAAGAGATGGTATATATGTAACAAAATAAATATCATATCATCATTCTAGTTTACATGTTGAAGTGTGTAATCATCTCATCTAAAAGTTTAAGATCTTAGAGAGAGCTAGCACGTGATATTTATTATTTAATTATATTCTCAACACGTACAACCCCTCATGTGCGTGCTTGTTTTTTTTTTCCATGGGTCAAGTACGTGGATTTTTTTTTATATGGTTGGCGGTGAGGTTCGATTTCAGGACCCTGCCTTCTCTGATACCATATGTTCATGAAGTGTGTGCGTATTTCATCTAAAAGTTTAAGTTGTTAGAGAGAGCACGCTATTAAATCAATACATGTATGGAATTGTGGGACCATCTTGTCTTTAATTTAAGTAGATGTAGGGAGAGAGAACACACTTTTATTCACTTGGAAGCCTAATTCTTTTTTTCGTGGGATTATATAAGCATAATGAATGACGATAAACTCGAACTTAGGACTTCTAATCTAATTGTTCAACTTCTTCATCTAATAGTTAAAGTTTTTAGATGAAATCGACACATGTTGATTACAACACATGACAATACAACAATATGCAATTCCCTAATTATAATCGATGTGATCTGATTGTGTGAGTATTTTTTTACACCATATAGTATACATAACTTACAAATAAGATCCATTTAGGTGTTTGACAAAAATATTAATAATAAAGAAAACTAACCTTCAAGAGATGGTAGATTGTCTAGTAATTCAGCCTCAATAGGGAAAGGTTTTCCCATAGATTCCCATAAGAACAAAAAGATAGTAAAAGCAGAAACACTATGAAAGTTATAAGACTCAACATTTGGTAATGAAGTGAAATCTTGAACAACATAAGCCATTAAAGAATCATGAACAACAACAACTCGACGTGCAATCGATGATAAAGATCGTAGAAGTGAAGCCACAGGGCATCGTAGATGATACGATGATTCGAATGAAGGTTGAAGATGTGAAGGAAATTTTATATTTGAATTAGGGTTTGGTGGTGGTGATGGAAATGAAGGTGTTGAAAATTCATGAAAATGAATAATATTATTATTGGAAGAAGAACTAGGGTTTAATAAACCATGAGCTCTAATTTTGGCTTGTCTAGTATGAATTTTTGTACTAACATAATGGACTTGAATATTTTTGTAAGATGAAATAAGAGATGAAAAATGAAGAAGTTGATTGAGATGACCCTGTGCTGGAAATGGCACAATAACAACAACAACTTCATTTTTGGTTGCCATATTGAATATGCAATACTATATACTATAATTTATTAGTATTGTTTGTGTATTATATATATAAAAAATATGACCTAGAGAGGGTTGAATGTTGATGTCATATTTAATTTTTGCACTCCTACTTCTAAAACAATTTTTCTTTACTTCACAAAAGTAAAGATCATGTCAGCGTATATAGCCAGCCTGTCATCCCCAGACAATATCACTTATGTATATTGGATATGTTGTTGTAGTAGTAACAATATTTGACAGAGAGAATAACTTTATTTTTATTGATGGTCGTGAAATTACATTGAGTATGTTGTTAATAGTAGTAATATGACTATTGATTGATGCTTTTTATGTGATTGTTTAAAAGAGCTTCTTGGTGTTTTATTCTTATAACCGTTCAACAAAAAAAGGTATAAATATCTAAGTACTTTTGGATAAATTGATGGAAACAATTGCATATAAGAGGATATAAAGTACACATATATTAGAAAAGATAAATTGATGGAAACAATTGCATATGAGAGGATATATAGTACACATATATTAGAAAAGAGTATTTTGTGAATATCTCATTTAAAACTTTACATAATTTTAAAGAGAAGATAAAAAGTGCATGCATGCTTTTATGCTTCAAATTAATAGTATGACTTCTCAAGATTAATTAATTCCTAATCCAATCTTACTTAATCTCAAGATTATCTTAACGACTTAATTTGTATGAATAAGTTGATGAGTAGTACTTTCAATTGAAACTTTCCTTCGCAAACATATTTAATTAACAATAATTGAATTAATATCATCATATCCAAAATCGTTAAAGTCTATAAAAATATTGAATTCCTTTTGTTTGTTCAATTTTAAACTCATTAAAAACACGATGATGATGAAAAAGAAGAAAAGGTAACTTTTTTTTTGTTTGGTGAAAGATCATATTCTAATAGTGTTTTTTTTTTTTATAGGAACTTTATATTTGTGCCAATAAGTTGCAAATATTTTAAACCACGCATGTGTAATGTAATTGACAATAAGTCAAATGTACATGTGTCAAATTTACAAGTCCCAAAGTACATCAATCAAATAAAAAATTCTAATTGATAACATCGGCTGTCTTGGATTCGACTTTCAAATTGAAGTTGGCAATTAATTGATTTATTTTTTCCTATATTATACTAAATACTTTATTGGGTCCACGTGGAAATTATTCCACTTCAACTATTATTTTATTTTAAAAAAAAATAAAAATATGTAAGTTCAAAGTAATAAAGCGATGGACCAAGAAATTAATTAAACTAGCTATATATGGCCATATATGAGTGTTGGATAAATTTAATGAATAATAACTAAATTATACCAACAAGGGTACTTGTGTCGCTCTGATAAAGTAATAAGTACTTCTTTATTTTTAATCAGAGGTCTCAGATTCGAGTTTTTTTTGGGTACGAAATCGACTGCCTTTGATAGGGAGCATTTTCTCGACGTCAATTTAAATTTAGTCAGGCTTCAATGTGAGTATCGAACATCGAAAAAAAAAACTAAATTATAAGAGTATTCAATAACACCAATTATAGGAGTATTCAATAACACCAATCATCGAAAGATAAAATTATTTATATTCAAGAAATTAAAGTCCAATAGTTATGGGAACCTATTTCCTGAATTGGAAGTGATTTGCTATTTTTGGATATAATGCTAATTTTCTAGAAGGTATGCCCATGCATGGTGATCAAAATTAAATGTTTGGAACATTATTCAATGGTATTCTGTATTCACAATACTTTCGGAGTTTCAATTTATTTGTTCTACTTTTCTTTTTAGTTTGTTTAAAAATTAATTTCTCTTCTTTTTTTTCTGAATACTCGTTAATTTAACTTTATACACGACTTATATAAGATTAAAAAACATTGTGATACATTCTACGCATCTTTAATTTAAAATCAGAAGATTCAAGAAATTTCTTTACCTCGCGTCAAGTCAAAACCGAACAAATAATTAAAATGAAGAGAGTATAATTTGAACCAACAAGGATTAGCGCTCGCGTGGTTAATTGGTACTCATTCATCTTTAATTAAATGTCTTGAATTCAAACCCTTAATGTGAAATCACCTTTGAGAAATAACATTTTATCTTAAAAGTGAAATTTTATGACGCCACAAATCCAAATTAATCGAATTTCAAAAAAGATCTCTTTTGATATATCAAACCTCAGAAGAGATATCAACATATGGAGGGTCCAAGTGGGAAGGACTCAAAATTAAAGGTGGAAATTATTCCATTTTAAAAAAATCAATACTAGTCATATGAGTAGTTGTACAAATTTAATGAATAATTAAATGATTAATAATGTCGAGAAAACCCTTTAGGATGACTCAATTGGTTTGAAGGCTAGTTATCTATGATTCAAAATCGATTCCCCTTTAATATCTTTTGAGTCAAAGTGTCAATATAGCGATGGCCTAAAAAATTTACTTAATACACACATTATTTTAAAGTTTAAAAAATTCAAAAATATAAATAATAAATTATTAATACAAGAAAATTGGTGGGAATCTATTTCCTCAATTGGAAGTTGTTTTTACTATTTTTGGGTATATATAATTGCTACAAGGCACTATTCAGGCAAATTCAATAATTTTTATTTATATTTTATATTTATATTAAAAGATTATTAAATATATATAAATACTTAATTGCAATAATTAAGATAAATTATGAGCTCATAACAAATTTAAAATTCATAAACTGCAAATCTTAATCCCGTCTAATAGCATATACTCCCTCCGTCCCTTTTTAGTTGTCCACTTTAAGAAATGACACACAGATTAAGGCAACAATGATTAGCACAGTGAAGTTATAATTTTACCCTTATGACAACTTTTCACTTCAAAATTATAACCACTTATTTGAATTTAAGTGAAATAAATTGGAGGGAAAAAAACATACACTTTTACAATTTTCAAGAAGTGTAAATAAGGGTATAATAGGAAAAAATTTGTTGTCCTTTCTTGATTTGTCAAAATGGACAACTAAATAGGGACAACTAAAAAGGAAATATGGACAAGTAAATAGGGACGGAGGGAGTAATATATAATGTAATAAAATGGAAATTTAATACCACAACTTAGTTAAAAATATCTAAAGTTTAATCTTATCAAGTTCACAATTTTAATAAAAACATATTTAAAGTTGGTGTTGACAAATCATAGCAAAGTTTCAAAGAAAAAATGTGTGATGTTTAGTGAATGTTAAATTTTGAACTCACAATTTTAAAAATGTAGTAATAAATTGAATGTTAAGTTGAATGGATCAAGTTTAAATTTTTATCCAAAAAGATAAATTTGAAAAATTGTGGAATGCAAAGAATTGTTGAGATTGTATGCTAAGATTTTTTACAAAGCACTCAAGGTGCTTGACAAAATGACTGAGAGAAAAAAAACACCAAAAATGAGTACTTGTGCTCCTGATTTGATATAAAAATGCAGTAAATGGACATAGAATTGTGAAAATGGATGAAGTCTAGGAGAAGATGGTGTTTAGGGAGTTAAAAAGATTGATTCCCAGTTTGCCAAATTGATTGCAGGACAACCATAACTCCTAATACTCGAGCTCAAGCACCCTCCCCTGCTGCTTTTCAGGTACAAATTTATGGCTGCCTTCTAGACTTAAATTCTAAACCACATTCATAGTTACTTGTTAATTTATAGTTTTGATTCAGTTCAATCCTGTATTCGATGTGTTTGGTATACGAGAAAATTTGATAGATATGGAGCACATTAAGGACCATAGTGTAGAACTTACACTGCTGGATAAAGATCCTCCTTTAGTTCCATGTTCTTGCTAGATTAGCTGATGGGATTGAAGTATTCAACCCTGAATCATCTTCTGTAAATGTCATTTCCTTCTCTTTCGTTTCTATTCGTGTCAATAGGAATGAATATGACTACTTGGCTAGTCGCATAGAAGACCGAGAAATCAATAAAAGACAAAAGAATGTGCTAAGATTGAACTTGGGCTCTTTGGTGAGTAAGAAAAACGAATATGAAACAAACCCGAATTCTCATACAGATACATAACCTTATATCCATTGATAACCAAATTATAATAACAACACTTGAATTACAAAGAGAAGTACTGAAATAACAAGTAACTAAAGATAGAGATAAGAATGAGGATGAGAAGTTAAGACCTCTAGAAAGAAGATGAGAGGAAAAGACAGTTTCTTCATAATACGCAATAACCTTTCTGTCTAACCCCTATTCCTATTTAACCAATTGATAATTGGGGCCTGAATCCCAATAAAACTCTCTAATATTTTACGCGGCCCAATTATCCCATCCAAATCAGCCTCATTCGCTACTTCTAACACATAAGCCCGTACAAAGTCGACTTGATTCACAATAGAATATATCAAGTTGGACCTCGTAGAGAAATGAAACTAGGAGTAACTGTTACTAGATATTACAGTATACGTATATTTTAGATCCATGAAGTTAATGTTAAGGAGAACAGAGGAATGCCTCATTTCTCACATATTTGATTCACAGGGATATTGGCCTAACTAGTGGTCGGCAATGTTGTTGTAGTTTGTTATCCTGCTAAAAAACTCTTTAAAATTTTAGTAAAGGAAAAATACAAGTAAAATTATGTGTTTCACGGATAACTAATATTACACATATATTAGTCCTCACTCAACCGGACGCCACCCTACAACAAAGAGAGAAACAGAGAGAGAGAGAGAGAGAGAGAAAGATGGTTGTTGAAGTATAAGCTATGTTTTGGTGGAACATAGACAAAATGAAGAAAGTAAAATATAAAGAAAAATACATTAGTGTCCTCTAATATGATTGAATTACCAATTTTTCATAACTGACTTCATCAAAGCCACACTTTCATGCAATAAATGCTTAGTTCGATGACCATTGATGAAATTAATCTAGATGGGAAACTTATCGAGTAATGTGAGTGATAAAAGAATCCATCTCCTCACGGTTAACACCCCCATCCACCACTGATTGTTTGACAACATTACTTAATTCTGATGCTCTCTTCCTCATTTCATCTCCCTTAGGTGAAGCCATCAAAGTTCTTACAGCATTTTCAACTATTTCTGATGTAACCAATTCATCTCGACATGCCCAATGCCTCACAATTAGGCCGATTTTTAGGAACTTAGTTACTAACTGAGAATTCCTTGGTTGATCTGAATGCATTGGCCAAGCTGCTATAGGAACTCCCATAGAAATGCTTTCCATGCACGAATTCCATCCGCAATGACTCATAAAACCACCTGTGGAAGGATGTGCCAAAATTTCCAACTGAGGCGCCCAATCTCTTACAATAATTCCTCTTCCTTTTAGCTCTCTTCATAACCATCAGGCAATTGAGCTCTCCTTTCTTCACCTGCAAACACATCTCCTTTGTCAGCATCTCTGAGGACCCAAATGAACTTTTGCATACTTTTCTCTAATCCAACAGCGAGTTCTTCGATTTCTTCATTCGACAAGGAAGTAGTTGTTCCAAAAGACACATATATTACCGATTTGTTTCTTGTTTGTCAAGCCAATACAGGGTTTGATGGTTTTATTTGAGTTTTTGTTCTGCTCAGACAACAACGGATTGAATGGACCAAGAGCCCATTGGTTTAGTCCATCATTTTCTTTGGCTACTAAATCAAGGTATAAACCTTCTGTTACTCTAGATGAATTGTAAAGTTCTCCGGAGCTAACTTTCCTCATTAGGGCTTCTTGTTTCCTCCATAATTCCCATAACTCTGGGGTAGCACAGTTTTTGTTTGATGAAATGCCCTCAAATATTTCAGTTCCAGCTTGTAAAGGTTTTCCTCTGGATTCCCAGATGCATGAAAACGTATGGAAAGCTGAGATACTATTAAAACAGTAGCACTCAGCATTTGGAATTGCTGGCACATCCTCTACTACCCAACTCATCATAGAATCATAAATAACAATCACTCTCCGATGATTGGCGCCTAAAGTTGGCTTACAAGAGAGCACACTGGCTCACGGAGATGGATTGTTGCATAAAATGAAGGGATTAATTGGTTAGGAAATTTATTTGAAGCATTAGGATTTGGAGGGGGATTTTTCAAAAGGTGGTGTAGGGAATTCATGAAAATATAGGTTTTTAGCTGTGACAGGATCGAAACCATGGACACGAACTTAGCCTGGCGAATATGAGTGGTTGCTCCAACATAATGGACTGGGATATTATATGAGGTGATGAGCCTCGAGAGGTGGAGAAGCTGGTTGAGATGGCCTTGTGCTGAAAGTGGCACCATAACCACTGCCACTTGTGCATCGTGAACACCCTTTTTTCCATCGCTTTTTATGGGGTAGTTCTCGGCCATTGGGAAATGCTTAGAAATTTTGTAGTTTGATGAGTGTCTGCCGTTTCTGAAGTGCCTTGAGTTATATGTAGGAGAAAAACATAGATGATCTTATAAGGATTATGTCTAATGCATGAATCCAACAACTAGAATTATCTGGCCAGCTGCTAGAAAGCTTAATTGTTAAAACGATATTGAAATTTTTTAACTTCTCTTATTTGACATATTGCTGCAAAATATATTACTTAAAGTAGTCACAATCAAATCCTTTGTTGTCTATCAGTAAAACCAACAGCAACTGGTTGAGTTTTATATAAAATGGAGGAAAAAACATCAGCAAAGGCAGACCATAAAAATATTATTTGAAGAAAAAAAAAGTATACACCCATGTAAGTATTAGAGATACTGAGATAGTTGTCATTGTAATCTCAGTCGAATTTACATCCTCATATCATAATTGTAAAAATCAAATATATGTTTATTTCAAGTGCAAGAATCAAAGAAATATCAATATTAGTTTTGTGGTTCTTATAAACACTGCTATCTTCAGATTCTTTTATCGTGGACAATATAGTAGGAGTATTACATAATGGAGCAAACTTTAGTCAAGGAGCAGTCATAATAGACTGCATTATGTAGTATTTTCCTGTAATTTAGCTTGTTTTTAGAGGGTAAGACACAAAAGATTAAAAAATGCTTAGCAATCTTAGTTGGTCAAGGAGTCGAAGACCTTCCTCAGTCACCCACTAATTGAACCAACTA
>NW_026019903.1:0-12877 GCF_900185275.1 Solanum verrucosum
AGATGAGTGAAGAATTTATTCATGGTAAAGACAAGAATAAAGAAAAAGAAAACAACACTGATCACTGCTATTGAGTCCAAAATTAACACTAGAATATGATAAAGTAACCGACCAATCCAAAGCTAAAATAAAAGCAGCAAGAAAACATTTATGCCTTGGTTGGTAAGAAAATCTCGCAATAGTACGAATTCACACGAATGCTCTAAAGAAGTGAAGCTAATACCTAACTAAAAAAAAAAACTTCATAGAGAAAACTTTTACATAGATCAAGTACAATACTAACAAGAGCAAGCCAAGTTATTCTAGCTTAGCTTCATCAGTCCGATCTTGCGAGACTATATCCTAATTACCATTTAAAAGAATCTCTAATTTTGACATGAATAAGAGGCTAGCAAAAAAGAGTGTGCAAAACAATGGGTTTGACTAATCTTAATAGATACAATACTAAACTAATTTAAGAGATGAACCACATCTTCTTTCGACTCACTTATACATAGGCAGAGGTCCAAAAAGGAATAAGAAAGCCTTGCAACAAGAGTATAAATCAAGTTATCGACAACCTTATGATAAGATATGATCATAATATCACGACTTAAAACCAAAATAGACATGGATATCATTCAGACTAAACGGGAACGGAGATTAGTTACACATATTCAGCAAGTTTAAACTATCATTAACAAGGATCTATCACAATAAAAAGAACACAAAGGCGGACAACCCAAGCTATGGTCACATTCTTATCACACTGATGAAAAGCTAAACCAAACAACATCTCAACACTTCACATACGTATATCCAAATCACATTTAGGTCAAAGCGGGCAAAGGAAAAACGTATGATCATCAAAAGAAAAACTCAATTTTACTAAGATTGGAAAGCTAAAATTTAAACAAAACAAAGAAACATTAGGCAAAATTGGCTACTCTAAACAATAGGTTGAAGTTATAAAACACAAGAGAACTAATAAAGAAAGTGAAGAAGTATACCTTTTTCAGGGTAGCGAATCGAGACGACGAGTTAGAAGAGTACTTTCCATGACTACAAGAGAGGCTCCGATAGACTCTCAGTGAACGAGAAGAAAACTCTAAGAGCCAGCCCTCAAAATCCTATTTCATGTGTATTCTCTATGTATATAAATGTTGCTTCTCCGTATATATGTTATGTTCCCAACACTTTTCGTACTCTGTTTTCTCTCCCAACCTTTCCCTCGATTCTTCCTAACCTTTTTCCTATATTTTTTCAACCCCAAATCAGCTATCCCCCAACGTCTATTTTCTCCAACTTTTTCTCCCTGTTTCGCCAACGTCTTCCTAATTTATTTATTTTTAACTCTCCAAATCCAACCCCCAATAATTGAGAAATATGAGGTATATATAGAAGGAATTTAGGGTTAAAAAAAGGGGAAAATCCGGAGTGGAAATCGATGAAATCCCATTTGAAATTCGAATTTCAAATCTTTAAGAGATAAGGTGCCAGCTCGAGTTGGTACAAATCTCCAACGGTAGAATGAAGATAGCCGTCCGATTTGAGGAGAAAGTACGAAGGGAGAGCGAGATTGCTCCACATGGATTCGAGTCGAGTTCTGGACTGAATTCGCTGCTGCTAGGCTCGCGATTAGAGCGTTTCTGTGCTTCGATTTGTAGCGAGGAAGAAGACGTTGGCAGGGCCAGGCGGCTACTGTTTGTACGTTGTTATGTTGTTGTTTTGGTATTGAATGCTATTGTATTGTAGTGGTTGCGCTTGATTTAAGAAATTATTGAATTGGGCCAGCTGAATTTGGAGTTTTGGGTTGCTGGAGGAATGGGAATATTGGCCTAAAAATGGCCCTTAAATGTTAGTCTAAAGACTTGGTAAAAAAAAAGGTTATCATTGTATTATAAAATCTTAGCCGATTTGAACTTAATTAGGATAGATTCGACTAGTAATTAAATAAGACGAATTGATGTTAATTAGTTAACAAACTTCTTAATTTTAACGATATAAGATAATTAACTTAATTATAAATTAAATAACTTAAAATATAGACTATTATATAACTAAACTAATTAACTGAATATTTAATTAAAATAAAATCTTTTGAGACGATTTTTGAATATTATAAAATATACTAATTATATAAAAATATATTTATTATTTAAAAATTATAAAAGGACTAAAATTACCTAAAAATGACTTGAACAATATTTAAACTTTTTATCAAATTAATTATTTCGAATCGTTCAAAATTAAAGAAGCTCGAAAATTAATTCTTTTCGGGAAGGGTCAAAATTGGGTGTCAACAATAATGTTTGATGTTAATCCTAAAATTGTTGGAGAAAATCATTACCCAATAATAAATTTGTTTCTAATTTATCATAGGCAAATATTTTATTGATAGAAACAATTTTTTATCCTAAAATTATTTCTACTTTTTCCTTTGACTGTGATAGTCTTTCTTTATTACCTGCAATACCAATCATTAATATGCTATTTTTATTGATATCCCAATTTTTTTTTATCAAAAATGATTTTGCTAAATTAGCTTCTGATTTATTGTCAATTTGACAACAAGTTGTTAGTTTAGTATCATAAAAGGTTATTTCTATGAAAACAGATACCTTAAAAGATGTTTCTTTAGGCATTTTTTAGTATGAAACAAGTTTCATTTTTTATAACTTATATCTATTCCATTTTTTCCTATACTATAGTCTTCTAGACTATTAAGGAAAAGATTTCCTAAAATTAGGTTATGATCACTTTCGTGATTTGTAATATAACAGGAGACTGTTATTCTGATTGTGTCTAGTTGTATTGGCAAATTTACCATATTTATACAATTAAAGTTATTTCCTTCAAAGGTTTTGTAGGTATAAGGAGTACCTTTGTATATTGGTAGTCCATCTAATAAACTACCCTTGGCATGGTTGGTTGTTGCACCTGTTTGAACCAAGATTTCTTGTTTTTTCCATTCTATTCCATTAAATATTCTTCCTGTAATTTTAGTAATGTTAGTAATTTCAAGAATCTTTTTAAAATACCTAGTAGATATGCTTTTCTTGATGGAATTTCTTCCATATTCTATTGAAAGTCTCAGATTGCTATCTGAGCTTTCTATTTCCTGTGTTTTTCCAAAACGAATTTCATATTCATCTGGAATTTGTGCCTGTTGAATTTATGTTTCAACAATCCTTGCTATTCCTGCACATTCTTGATCAATTTCAATATCGTTTCTTTATATTTGTACACTCTTCCATAATTGGAATTTGTTACTGTATATAGAGCCTAATAATAAATGCTCATAATATGATTACCTGGTATAAATAGATCATTTCTTTTGACCTGAAAATGTAAACTTAATGCATCATTAAAGTCTGCACCTTTGAGTGAAATACAATACCTTGGGAAGGCTGGCAAGGGGACGGGGACGGGGACGGGGGGAAGGGGGACGAGACGGGACGGGGGACGGTTCTGGGGGGATTTGGCCGGGACCGGGATTGGGGGGACAAAAATAAGTCTTATCCCGTCCCACTATATATACGGGATGGGACGGGTTTTGGGGGGACAGGACGGGACGGGACGGGGGATTTTTATTTTTATATACTTATTTATTTGTATTGAAATTATATGTTATTGAATAACATTTTTAGTTTATTTGATTTTTTTTCAATAACATTTTTAGCTAATAAATAATGCTTAAGTTTTCAAATTTCAAAATTCAAATTTCAATTTCAAACTTCAAATTTCAAACTTCAAATTTCAAACTTCAAATTTCAAATTTCAAATTCAACTTTCAAATTTCAAATTTCAAATTCAACTTTCAAATTTCAAACTTCAATTTTCAATTTTCAATTTTCAATTTTGAAATTACAAATTTGAGAAGTTCAAATTTGTCTTTTAAATATTTTAAAGTAATTTAAACTTGAAATTTTGATTTTTAAATGAAGAAAAGGCCCCAAAAAAGAAGGACATTATGTGCAATACTTTGAATTTTCCTTTTTTTTTTTTTTTTTAATAATCTAGGTGTTAGTTGATGTATTAAAGTTCCATTTTTTAACATTTGTTCCTTATTATAAAATTTTGTAATAGCTAGTTCTCTTTTTATTATGTTCAACTATTTTCAAACAAATTAGTATATATGTAAATATGTATGAATATATTAAAATTAAAATGCAAGACAATAGTTATATAAAAAAGACTTAATAAAGCCTTCAAATTTATTCAATAAAATCTAATTGCAACTTAGAACTTAGAAGTTACAATTTACAAATATTAGTGGAGTAACTAATCTACGCAGCCACCTTCTAGGAAGGGTTCTGTTTCAATAAGTTCTCATATGTAAAACTAATATTTGTTACCAATATTAGATGAGTAACTAATTTACGTAGCCACCTTCTAGGAAGGGTTCTGTTTCAATTAGTACTCGGATGTAATCTAATATTTGTATTTTCCTTTAAAATTCAATTCTAAATGTCGCATCATATCGACAGTAACATCCTCCGGTGTTGGCAAACTTGCTAGAAACTCTTGTGACTCTAATTCATCATCACTAGATCCAAGTATCGCATTAATCCAAGCTTCTTGTTTGGAACTTAACTTTGGCAAATTATCATTTCTCCTTTCGGCGTTGACCCAATCTCTAAATAAAATTGATATTTCCAAACTGTCTTCCGCCAATGAATGTCTATGATCGCCAAGTTGAAACCTTGCCGCACTAAAAGCAACCTCTGATGCAACTGATGAAGCTTGAATAGCTAGAATATCACGAACCATTTTGCTTAAAATTGGAAATGCAACGCTCCGCCTCCTCCACCATGCTAATAAATCTTCATTGCCATCTTCGTCTTCCACTGTTTCTAAAGATTGATTAAGATATTCTTCAAAATCATCACGGTTAGTAGAATTAAGACCAAGAAAATCTCGCATATAACTTGAAATTCGAGCTTTACTCTGAGGATTAGAAGTTTGACCAACTTCTTGAGTATTTCCTGTAGTTCTATATTTTTCATACAAAATTTTTGCTTCTACTTTTATGCTACACTTACACAGTTGACTAGTTGGATTTATTTCCGGTGAAATTTCTAAGGTATCATAAAAAGTGTCAACAAGTCCCTGCACACCTTGTAATTTATAGTCAGGATGAAGTAAAGTAGCAGTTAAAAAATTTGAGGAATAGGAAAAAAATATTTTTTAAATTTTTCAATCATACCTTTAATTGCAACTCTAAATTTTTCAATTTTTTTGTATTTAGAAAATTGAATTGAAATAGCACAAATATTTATTAATACTGATGAAATAGTAGGATAATAAATTCCAGAAAACATGGTTGTTGCTTCATAAAAAAGTCTTAAAAATTCTAATAGTTCATTACTTTCTTCCCAATCTTCTTCACAAATTCTGTCTAATGGGTCAGCATTATGAGCATTAAACACCATTTGTATGGGTCCTCTATATTCGTAAGCAACTGAAAGCATTTTGTAAAAAGAATTCCACCTTGTTTTAATATGTCTTGGAATTTTTCTTGGTGGCAAATCACATAGTACACAACGCTCATTAAATTCCCTAATTCTAGCAGCTCTATTAGCACAAAAAATCCAGGCAACAGCATATTCAATTTTCATACAACCACATTCAAATAATGAAATACCACCTTGTACAACTAAATTTAATACATGTGCAACACATCTAACATGAAAAGAATTATCATCAATTGGACATAATCTAGTTTTTAACATACTAGCAGCGTTTACATTATTAGATGCATTATCTAATGCGACAGACATTACTTTATCTATAAGCATGTAATAATCTATAACACTCAAAATATTTGAAGCTAAATATGCACCAGTTTTTTTCTCTACACATTCTTTATAACTTAAGATTCTTTTTTGCAAATTCCAGTTATGATCAATCCAATGTGCTGTTACAGTTAAATAATCACGTCCATTAACACTACGACTCATGTCCGAAGTTATAGACACTTTACAATCTAATATGCTAAACACACAACGAAGATATTGACAATGTTTACCTTGATATACAAAAACATCAGATTTAACAGTATTTCTTGAAAAACCTCTATAATTAGGATTATAAGTTTGTTGAATATATTCAATAAAACCGGGATGTGAAGGAAAACTATAAGGTAAACCACAAACAGAAACCATTCTAGCTAAATTTTCACGATCTCTTTTCTTATTATATTTACGTTGTGTTAGTGGACCACCGGGGTTAGAAGGATCTAATGTTCCTTGAACCATGTTAGAAGCCCCTACCGATTCATTAACATTAATATCAAAATCATTAACTGGAATTCCTTTTTTTCTATTGGCTAATGATTTAGCTTCTTTATATTGAATCGGCACACAAGATAACAAATGTCTATTTAAGCCCCCCGTCCCACCTTGACCTCCACCTTGTTTATGTTTAAAAGGTTGCTTACATTTATTACAAATAGCAATAAAATTTTCCTTATCTAAAGTCATAAATTGCCACACAACAGAATTTTTAGGGCGTTAATACTTCACCTTCTCCCTTGTAGGAGGTATAAGGGGTGGGCGTCCAGAATTTTGCTCCGTTGAATTTGTAGTTTCATTTGGAACATTTGTCACCGGACTAGTAGGTGTATCTTCTAATTCATCTTCTCCCGAACCAACTTCTACTTCTTCACCTGAATTTTCATCAAGATAAGGATTAATATCACCATAAATTTGTTGTAAAAGTTCATGATCGAGTTGAGCATTTGAATCAATATCATAAGAAGTATCATCAACATAAGTAGAATCATTTGTATTAAATCTAACTCTAGAAGTACCACCACATTTACTCTTATTTTTTTCCTTACTACTTTTTTTAGTAAAATTAAATAATCTACTAATGCCACTTGGTTCCTTCTCTTTTCCTTTACCGGTATCTTTTTTGTTAGAACTCATATTTAATTATATGTAAAGTATAATATAAAAATAATAATAACACAAAAATTAATGACGAAAAATAAAATATAAATATTATGAAACGAATGTACCAAACGTCTGCATTAATAGTAGACGTTATAACCGATTCTTGAAGTTTGTAGTTTGTTGTAACTTGTAACTTGTAATTTGGAACTCCAATATTTGATAGCAAATATAATATGAAAACTTAGATATATATATTATGATATATAATATGAAAACTTAGAATTGAAATATATGTATTATGATATAATATGAGACTTAAATGAAATAAAATATTGAGATTTGAGACTTAAGATTGAGAGTTGAGATTTGAAAGAATATAAAAAATAGATGAGAGAATATATGATTTTGTAAGAAATAATAAGGGATAGAGGGGTATTTATAATATTAAAAGTGGGTTAAAGTGTATTTATAATAACTTGAGGGTTTAAAGTAAATTATTAAAAGTAGGGGTGGTAGGGGGTGTTAGTTGGGGGAAAAAACTGTCAAAATATCCGTTGGGGGGCCCACTAGCCGTTGCCCAATGGATAGAATTTAAAAAAAAAAAAAAAAAAAAAAATTGTTAGGGGATCCCGCGAACCGGCCGGTTCATCCGGGCCGGGTCGACCGGGACCAACGGGTGAACCGGACCGGTATCGGTCCCCTAATCCCGAAAGCCCCATCCCGCGATATTCAAACGGGACCAGGTCCGGCGGGCCGGTTCTCGGACCGGTCGCGGGCCGTGGCGGGCCGACCCGGTCCCCCTGCCACCCCTAACCTTGGGTAATATGTGAATAGGAGTTTGGTATATGCTAGGTTACCTTCAACTATACCAAGATTTCCTTCTCTAGCGTTTATAAATCTTTTGTCTGAAAGATTAATGACAATTGATCCCTTCTTTAAAAGTAGATTTTACTAGGATTTGAATTCCTCCTAAATGAACATAATTCATTTTTTTCCTTTTCTTTTCAGGAATTTTTCTTAGGATCTCTTCGATCATTGGTTTAGTTAACATGTTTAATTTATGTTTTCCTGTTGTTTGGATAATTTCTATTACCTTTTCTACTTTCTGATATTCATGAAAGGAAATTTTATTTCTTGCAAACATTATTTGCATTCTGTTAAATATATTATCCTCAGTTTTAAGATTTAGTCGTAATTCTTGGATTTTCTTGAATATTTCTCCATCAAATGTTGCTTTTAGGGCATATCCTCTTTGATCTTCTTCAGCTTCTAAATTTGAACTGAATCTTCTTCTTCTTCTTTTTGTATTTCTTTATTCATTTATTTAGATTCTTCTGAACTGGTTAAGTATTCTTCATAGAGTTCTTCATAGAAGTCCTCACTTTTTATTAATGTTATCGATTCTAAATCTGAATCAATTTCTAATCTATCAATTCTGGATATTTTTACTCTTTTCTTGTTACATTCGTAACTTTTATGTCCTTCTTCTCCACAGTTGTAGCATTTGCATTTTTCTGTGGGCTTTATTTTCTTAAAGTTATTTTTCCTTCTATAATACCGATTTTTAGGTATATAGTTTTGTTTTGATATATTTTTCCTTTTGATTAGGCTTTGCTTGAGCTTCTTTCTCCTTTTATATGATATGTCATTACATCCCCATTGGGTTGCTGCATTTGTATCCAAACAATAGATTTGCGTGTTTATTCTTTTTGCTTTTCTTTGTATGTTATGTGGCATACAAAGTCGTCCAAGCCTGTTATTTAGAAAAGATATTCTTTGTCCAAGAGTATCTCCTTCTATGTTTTCTTTGCATATTTTTCTCTAAAATATTTAGCCCAAAAACCTAGTAGTTTTTGAAAGTATTTTTCAAGATATGGTTTCATTCTTTGCTACTATCAAATATTTTGTAGTAATATTCTTCGAATTCACAAGTGTATTCTTGAATATAACTCATTTTGCAATGTGCAATTTTTCTAATAGTTCTTTTGTAACTACTCTTGCTTTTGCTCTATTTTCAGAAGTACTTCCTTCACCTCCTAAAAATTCATTTGCTATGTATTGTACAAAAAAAATTATTCCTTCTTGGAGGGATTTTTTAAATCCTTCTAGAGTATTATTTTTGATGATTTCTTTTGCATCATCAGACAATGTAGTATACCAATTGCTTACTTTTCCTGTGAAGGTATTTATCATTATGATATATTTTTCTTCATCTGTATAATTTACTCCTTTTTCTAATAGGAAGAAAATAAATATATGATTTGAATTCCTCCAAAATGAACATAATTCATTTTTTTCCTTTTCTTTTCAGGAATTTTTCTTTTCAATCATTGGTTTAGTTAACAGGTTTAATTTATGTTTTCCTGTTGTTTGGGTAATTTCTATTATCTTTTCTACTTCCTGATATTCATGAACAAAAATTTTATTTCTTGCAAACATTCTTTGCATTCTGTTAAATATATTATTCTCAGTTTTGAGATTTAGTCGTAATCCTTGGATTTTCTTGAAATATATTAAAATCATTTATTGATTAGATGCCCGTTTAATAAGAAAAAAAACTTTTCAAACATTCCACATAAATTTAAACGATTGGAATAATATTTATAAATAAATAATATAGTTATGTAATTTAATAAGCTTAAAATTTTACATTATAAATTATATAAACCTTATTTGATGGATCCTTTCTCAAACAAAACCAAAATTAAAAAACCGAAGACAAGTGAAAAACAATTAGGAGAGAAATGTAATGGTAGAGAACAATGTCCCACATCGGCAATAAATAGAAATTTTTTTATCCTTGTAAGCAGCAGAAGTAGTCCACTTTGTCGAAGTATAATTTCGACTGAAGGACGTATAATAACCAAAAATATATCATGGTTAACAATAACCATTAAGGAGGAGATTAAGGCCTCATTTGTTTGCCACTTAATTGAGGTCTGAATCAGAATAATGGATAAGAATTGTATTATATTTTTTAATTGTTGAAAAAATATTCCTGCAAAAATACTTGCTTGCGTATTTTTCCCACAAAAATCCGCAACTAAATTCCTCATTTTCACAAATTTCCCTGTAAAATTTTCTTATTTCTTGTGAAAATATTTGCAGGTAATTTACTTGTGAATTAAAATTCCTAGGTAATATACCTGGGGATTTTAAAATTCGCAGGTAATAATTACCTTCGAGCTTATTTCCAATGAATTTTTTTAGCAGAAAAATCCCTAGGAAACATATTTACCTGCGAATTTTTCTTCAAAATTCCTAAGAAATTCTCCAAGTAATTCAAGGTTTTCTAGTAGTGTTGACTTGTCCTTCTTGATGTTATATTATTTGCTCGAATTGTCCTTTATCATTAACAAAATGGGGTAATATTTGAACCAACCTTGTATGTAAATTATGTTATTTTAAAATTTTGGACTAATTTTGAAAGTAAGGTCGATTATGTTTTCTTGGATATTTTTTTATCATGCATTGGAGAAAGTTGTGATTTGTGGTGGACGAATAAATTGATCTCATGGATGAAACAAAAAATAAGATAGGATGTGATCGTCAATGACTAGTTGAAGAATGAAGACATAGTAATGATTTGTGAAGATATATAAACTAATTAAAAACAACGAAATTGAGGATCATGATTGATGGTTGAATAGTACGTAGGTGGTGATGTGGTTAAATTGGAAGAAGGAATATGCGATGAAAGTGAACAGACTCTTTGTGTAACACATTTTGTTGGAAGACAAGACATGTCGAAAATTACGAGTATATATTTTAATTTTTTTCTACATAATATTGACTTGTGAGTTAGTTTGAAACGATAAAAACATAAAAAGTCAAACTTGAAATGAAAAGTCAAATTAACATCTGTTATCACAAAGTACAAAATCAAGTATGAACCTTGTAACAATAGTGATATGGTGTTTAGAAGTTTGAGTATATATATTTATTCAATTTTATCATTTTAGAAAATGATACTTAGCTATGGTCTACATTTTAAATGAGCAACTGTTATATGTGAAATACTTGATGTTTACCGACCTTCTTTAATGATCTGATTGATGCACTGTTAATATTACTCTTATACATTTTATCTTGCATAAATAATATGTAAAATTCTCATAGCTTAATCAATTTAACACCATCAATTCAACAATAAATTACAAAAATAATACTACATGACAAGTGAAATTGTTCAAATAAAGTAAAAATACACATAGTAGTAATTTGGATGGAAAATATGTGAAAATTAAAATGAAAAATAAATAAATTGAAACTAATATTTAGCACCGTGATGGTGAGTTATTGTGAGAATTATGTCTTTCACTTGATTAAAAAAGAAATGATATGTTAAATTTATTTGTTTGACTTATGATACTGAAGTTATAATACATTAATTTGTTTGTATTTGGTGAGTTTGAAAGACAAAAACTTGCTAATTACTTTTTATTTAATGATAAAAAGGGTAAATATATCTCTAAATAATCAAGAATAGATTATTTTATCTTTCATTATATCTTTGACATCAAAATTATCACCACCGTTAGTAAGGTAGACCGTATATTTCCTCCAATAGAATAGTTGACTATATAATTTGTATGGTAAAATAAAATTTGGCTAATCCAACTGACACAACAATACATATTTGTATTTGAAATTCATCTATTTTTCACTTCTTCATCACTACCTCATATAAATTTAGACTTTTATCCTTAATACTTAATCATCAAGTCTTACTGAATTTCCTCCAGCATTTTTAGTGCATCCTAACATTCCTGGAAAACTCTCCAACAATTATTTTTTATCTGATATTTTATCTTCTTTTTTAATGTAATTTTTCAAAATAAAATTTTAAAATATCATGTCAAAATTAATTTTGTTGACCTCACCTATTCAAAGGGAGTCTCCGGAGATTGCCTTAGTGGAAGTAAAGTTTAAAATCAAATTAAAGATATAAATAGATCTTAATTGGATAAAAAGTAAATGTGAAAAATGAGGATATTTCGAAGTAAAAAATAGAGATGAAAATGATGATGAATAAGTAAAAAAAAAATAGAGAAGATTCATAATATTGGAGAAGCATGAAATTGAAATTTTAGCAAAGAAATACTTTTATAAAAATTAGTAGAGTTAGGCGGACGTGTTCAATCTGAAGCTCCATGACAAATACATATTTTTTCTAACTTGGTCAAATATGAGTTGAAGTTGCGAGGAGACACATATGTGGTCCATTTTACTAACTACAAGATTAGTTTTGATAAAAAAAATAGGTCACGACAAAAGTAAGGGTTTCTTACCTAACCGTGCACACAAAAAAAATGGTTGCATGAATATGTAATGTATTGATATTGTATAATTACGTATCACATATGTATATACGTCAATATACACTTTATATAATTTTTATACATTGCAGATTGTTTCTTTTCAATCCCGTCCAACTCAAAAATTTCCTCTTAAAAGTCTCAAATTTTAGGTATGAGCTACTCTTAATAATTTGAGTTTTTTGATATATTATTTACTAAAAATAATTTATGTGTGCGACATGTCAAATTTTATTAACATCAAGCTTTGAAGAAGCTTTAATGGAGTCTTTTGAATCCCGACCAACTCAAATTAATTATCCTTTATAAAAGTTCCAAAATTTCAATATGAGCTTCTCTCAAAGTTTTATATTTTTGATAGATTATTCACCCGATATCATTTATGTTTGCGGTACATCGAATTTTAAATTCAAGCTTTTAAGAAATTTCAATAGTTGAACATAGAGTCTTAAACACTATACCCGTTACCAAGATCTAAAACACGACTACCCAACTTCAAATAATTAGTAAACAATAATATACTCAACAAACTTACTATTCAAGTTCGAAATGAATATTCTAATTTTTTCTGAAGCCCAAACTCAATCAATAATTGTGGAGCATCTATATTCTTCATGGTTTCCTCCCTCTGATTCTGTTCAACTATATGAACAACTCTAAAATAATAGCATTCAACGATTC
>NW_026019903.1:1413816-1435464 GCF_900185275.1 Solanum verrucosum
TCATGGAAAATAATAGAAACCAATCAGACTTCCGTATGCATGAAATCAAATAAATGTTGTGACCACTGGAATAACAGTGGAATTAGGTTAAAGCAAAGCAGCTATACATACAAAATATGAGAGCTCAATACTTTACAACAGACGACATCTTGCAGACAAATCAAAAATTAGTATTTGCATCTGTTTTCAATATTTGCAAAGTAATATATCCAGAGATTTCAACAGCCTTGTCATTTCAACTCCTAAGAAAAATCAATTAGCATACTCTGCCCTATATCCAGATACTGGTGATGCCTGGGCACAAGCATTTCCAGGAAGGCCAAGGAGTCTGACCAAAAGATAAGAATAAGTAACTTTCATGTCATGATGAGCATTACCAAGGAAGAAAATCACATCACATTATAATACTAACAATTCAACTGTATTCCAAACTATTATATCAGAAGAAAACATTGAATATTCAAACATAGGGATATGTTCTAAATAACAGACTAAGCTTCTTAAAGATGAGGATGGGTAGACCTGTAGCAACAACAGTAGTAATGGAGCCAACAAATCCGTAAACTTCAGAAGTCTTTGGGTCCCTGATCTCCAGAAACACCAAAACCTGAATCTCTGTCGTCTGGGTCTGGAAAGAACACAGTGGCCTTCCTATTCTTGGAAAAACTCAAGATCCTCCTAGGGCTATTAACGGAACGAGGATCTTCCCAACCTTTATCTTCCAGCATTACGATATCTAAGAAGGTCCAAAGTGTCACTCTGAATAAGAATTATACTTGTCCCAACAATTGCCAAAGCAGAGATGTTAGTGAATGGAAACTGCCTCTAGAATTAAGACATTTCTAGAGAAAAACCACCAAGCACAACTCACAGAATAATACATTAATAACAATGAGGATCATTAGTTCCTTTGAAATTATGGATTGAATGGAGCTAGTGACCAGGAATTCATCCTTACTTAGGAGTATGTTTCAGGTATGATTAGTTTATGGATTTAAAGGTCTTTAATATTACCGTAACTAAAGACATTAATTAAGAAAAGGAAGAGAACTTACTAGTCAATTGTGTAACAAGATGTGGTGCTAAACTTTCAATGGAGATAGGCGAGAAAGAAAAAAAAGATATCGAAACAGAGAAGAGAAGAGAAAAGCTTTTTACAACACTGACTTTAAAAAAAAACAGGATTGGCAATTACACATATCCAGCATGCCACATGACACATGGTGATATTTTAATTGCTTTGTTTAGATCAACAATGCTCTAACACAAAACCACTACATATCGGTTCTCATTTGAACTTAAGAGTCTAAGTCATTTTTTTCTGTCTCACTTCAGAACATTCAGAAAACAAAGAGATGAATAAATGGACAAAATATAAAAGATATAACGCAGCAGCACATAAGGAGGGCATACAGGGGGAAAAGAAAAGAAAATTGGATTTTCTTTTTTTCTTTCTTCCGAAAGGTTTATTGAGACTCCCTGTGACTCAAACACTTGTTCTTTCTTTTAGGGGGCATTGCAATTGCTACATTGCTTGCCCTAAAATCAGAGTTTCTATCTACAGAAGATCAAACTGCGCTACAATATTACTACTTAATAACATTTTCCTCTATTCACATACTTATAACTATTAATACAATCTCCAAACTGCAGCAAGTCATTCAATCTGGCACTGAGGTAAAACCTAAGCTAAGTAGGTGAGTCCAACCGAGATGGACCCATGATTCACCATAATCTCAATCACCATAATCCCAAATAAATGGGACTAACAAGGACGAAACAAATACAACATAAAATACAGTTGCAATCAGATTAGATAAACCCAATTCAGATTATAATTTTCAAAGGCAATTAGATAGACATGTATGAACTACATCCACAGAGAAAAACTGCTTACCGAGTTACTTGAGCTGCTACCAAATTTGTAGACATCTCAGCTACTGAAATTGAAAATTTATAAGGAAATTATGAATTTTTCGAAACCCAAATAAGTATCATTTTTATTTGTTTCCCTAGTTAACTTGTCAACATAGTAAAACAATTATATTAGGTATAATCCAGAGGAAAGGGACAAAATATACTAATTAAGTTTCATCAATTTTAATTACTAGTAATTTGGGAACAATAATGAACGGCCGAGAGTACCTTAAAACTTGTTTTGTTTCAATCCCTGCTATCATTTGCCCATAAATAGAACTTGAAAGTTTTGTCATTAACCGATCTTCTTCATCAATGCACAATGGAACTCAAAGGTTTATAATATCTCCATTGCTGGAATTCAACGATTTCATCAACAAAATTCCTTTCCGCAGATCCTTTTCTTACTTTGATTGCACTAACTATAAATTAGAGTTTGATAATTTTGGGGGGAAACAACGATATCACGATCGGGTTCTTGAACAAACAAGGGGATAGTGGATAAAACAAATTTTTTTCTTACACTAAGTCTATTTTAGTTACTTACTAGGATAGTGGCTTATTTTGATCACTTTTATCTTTTTGTGGCTTATTTAGGTTCCGGACTCATTTAAGAACAACATATCGCCTCGTTTGATAGATAGAGTGTATAAGAATAATAGTAAATAAAGTATATTAGTAATATTTGTATTAGTAATGTTTGTACTAATAATACTTATATTAATTACATTGTTTAATCATTGTATTAAAAATATCTTGCATGAGAAAAAAAATTATTTACAAAAATACCCTTCATAATTATGCTGGAAAAGATGTAAAAAAGATTTTTGAGGGGTAATATGGTCTTTAACTATGTTAATGCCTGCATTAAAACCCCCTACATTACTAATACAAAAAAATTTCATGTATTAATCACACACACATCAATACACACTAGAGTAAAATATTAGTTATACATACATATATCATAATATATCAGAAATGGGAGATGGAAGATGGCTCGAGAGGGATTTGTAGTTATTAATCAATCTAATGTGTGTATTAAAATAAGGGAAAGGTTCAAATATGTCATCGAACTTTGGAAAAAGGCTGATCTATGTCATCCGTTAAAAGTTTGGCTCACTATGTCATTTCCATTTAAGAAAAGGCTCACCCATGCCATTATTTGTTAATAGAAAACAATTCGATTATGCAAATTCATTTTTTACATGTGATCAATTATGATTCGCCCATGTCATTAATTAAATTATTTTCTTTAAAAAAAAGGCTCAAATATGCTATCAAACTTTGAGAAAAGGTTCATCTATGTCATATGTTAAAAGTTTGGCTCATCATTTCCATTTGAGAAAAGACCCATCCATACTATTATTTGTTAATAGAAAACGATTCCGATTTTGCAAATTCATTTTTTACATGTGGTCAATTATGATTTCGGCCACATCATTATTTATTTTTTTTAAAAAAGAAAAAAAGCCCAAATATGTCATCGAACTTTGAAGAAAGGCTCATTTATGCCATTCGTTAAAAAATTGGCTCGTCTATGCCATTTCAATTAACAAATATGGCATGGATAAACCTTTTCTCAAACATAAATAATATAGATGACTCAATTCTAGAGGCAGTTTCCATGCACTAACATCTCTGTTTTGGCAATTGTTGGGACAAGTATAATTCTTATTCAGAGTGACACTTTGGACCTTCTTAGATATCGTGATGCTGGAAGATAAAGGTTGGGAAGATCCTCGTTCCGTTAATAGCCCTAGGAGGATCTTGAGTTTTTCCAAGAATAGGAAGGCCACTGTGTTCTTTCCAGACCCAGACGACAGAGATTCAGGTTTTGGTGTTTCTGGAGATCAGGGACCCAAGACTTCCGAAGTTTACGGATTTGTTGGCTCCATTACTACTGTTGTTGCTACAGGTCTACTCATCCTCATCTTTAAGAAGCTTAGTCTGTTATTTAGAACATATCCCTATGTTTGAATATTCAATGTTTTCTTCTGATATCATAGTTTGGAATACAGTTGAATTGTTAGTATTATAATGTGATGTGATTTTCTTCCTTTGTAATGCTCATCATGACATGAAAGTTACTTATTCTTATCTTTTGGTGAGACTCCTTGGCCTTCCTGGAAATGCTTGTGCCCAGGCATCACCAGTATCTGGATATAGGGCAGAGTATGCTAATTGATTTTTCTTGGGAGTTAAAATGACAAGGCTGTTGAAATCTCTGGATATATTACTCTACAAATATTGAAAACAGATGCAAATACTAATTTTTGATTTGTCTGCAAGATGTCGTCTGTTGTAAAGTATTGAGCTCTCATATTTTGTATGTATAGCTGCTTTGCTTTAACCTAATTCCATTGGTATTCCAGTGGTCACAACATTCATTTGATTTCATGCATACGGAAGTCTGATTGGTTTCTATTATTTTCAATGAGCAGTTCTTTTTCTGGTGTGGGCATATCTTCCCGAACATTGGTTGCACTCTTTGGGAATTGTTTACTATCCAAGCAGGTAAAGAAGATGTACTTGCAGGCTTGTGTCATCTTTACATCTTGTCTCTAAAAAGATCCCTTTTTAAATTAGGAGATAATATGAATTTCATAGTTTCAAATTTACTTAGCTGGTTTTTCAAGACGCCAGAAGCTGGTTATTGTATTCCAGCTACCTAAGTTGGGCTTAGTTTATTCCAATTTCTGGATCTATAATGGCATTTGGTTGTTTTGAACAAACATCTTGAAAAGAGGAGGCACAAATATTTAATTGATAAGCCCTTTAGTTGCATTTCAGAAATTGATATATATTGGTCCTACATTTCAGAAATTACAAGTGCATGAAAGCAACTTAAAGCATTTGTAGAATGCTCAAGATGAAAAGAATTTTCTTGGCAGAACTAAGCTGGTCACTTACTAATTGTCACATGATATATTTAACATCTTGTTAAATTGTTCTTGGTTTTATCAGGTACTGGGCATTAGCTGCGCCAGCTTATGCGATGATGACTATATCACTAGCTGTAGGATTTTACATTGGTCTCAACTTCTTGGCTACCCCTCCTCCAACTTCTTTCAGCATGATATATGGTAATTGTTACTTGACTTTCTGGCAATGACAGTAGAAAGGATTTTCCTAGCGTTTCTGTCTTGACTCTTGGAGCATGCAATACCCAAATTTAATTTTTAGTAGTTGTTTTTACATAATCATGGGATTGAGCTCGTAATGTTTTCTTTTTATCTATTCTGCAGATGAATTCACAAGAGAACCTTTGCGCAACATGCCTTCAACAGACAATGATGAGCAACCTATAGAGCCTATATCTGATATTCGGATTGATCAAATAAATGACCTTATGTTCAATCCAAGATGAGAAATAATTTTACTGTGCAGTTATTTTGCTTGGGTAGATTGTATCAGTTTCATTTATCAGTGTATCTCTTTGATTCACCCAATTCAGGTACTCGACATTAAATGTAATTTAGATGTGGCTTTTTTCACAATCGTCCATTTGCTTTCCTCTGTGTAGTACAGAAAAACTAATATACTGGTTAGCAAGGGTATATTACTGTTAGGGAAAAAGATCAAATTGACAAGTTCATAATGTTTCTGGTATTTGAGTGTTTTTCTTTGCTCATTGGTTTTAGAAGAAGTTTACTGTTTAAAGACACCATATTTCTACATCATTTCTTTATCCAAGTCCATAAGCAGTAAAAGGTACAAGTACAAAAATGGAGCAGCAGCCTGAGCAAAAGAGCAATTGAATGTGGTATTAACTCAGTTCACAAATACATAATAAAGCAACAATTCATCCAAACCAAATAATATGACTACAACAATCAAAGAATTTAGGATGTTCGAACAAGCAGCGATATTGATTCACCCAAGTCGTGTATTTGTTGTATCGTAGAAGAAAGGTGTCTCTTAAAAGTGCAATCATCGTACCCACGCTACAGAATCAATCTCATCTCTTGCTTTCTTGTACAGTTCAAGCCTCTTGGCACATTGCATTCTTCTCTCCATCAATGCAGGATCTTCATCTAACAATTCTGAAAGTGCCTTGCCCTGAGAAATATAAAGAACTGTCAGCACTAGTACTATAAAAAAAACTCCTAATTCGGGATGAACACTGAGATAGTACCTCTTTCTTCCCAATCTGAGTGTAGAAGTAGTTCAACAAAGATTGTTTGGCCTCCTTAACTTGACAATAAACCACTGCTTTGGGGAGTGTGTTCCTCAATGTATCAGACACCATATTCACATATGATGATACATTTGAACCTATCCGACGAAAGTGAGCCTCTCCATACCGGTCTACGGCAGCAGAAGCTTCTGGCTTTCCCCCCTTGGGGGTTTCCATCTCCTGAGGTAGCTTTCTGAAGAAATCCACTGTCAAGTAAGAAGATTCCATGTCCACTAATCTGACTACCGTCTTTCTACCTTCATCCCGGAATTTTTCCAAGGCTTCATTAGAAGCTGCAGCTATTGTAGATTGTAAACTGGGAAACCGCTTCAATTCCTGCTCCACCAATATATTTAGAAATAATCAGAAAAGGGAGAAGAGGTTATTGTAGCTAAAAATAAAATACAACACAGCTGCCCGGCACCATTACCTGACATTCTCCAATAGATTTCCTCACTAGTTCCTTCAACACAAAGTGAACCTGATATGTCGTTTCACATAAACTTAGAGTTGATAGGAAGCATTAACTATTTGACCCTGATAAATTTTGAAAAATTACTTACAGCATCAACAGAGGCTTCAGCTGGGCTTCTAAAATAATTTAAGGCCCCTTCAATTAGACGTCTATAACCTTGCTCAGGTGCTATCAAGTGAGGCTGGTAACCATCTGCCTCTGAAACAACTTTCCTCACATTTTGCACAGAGAGATAACGGTCAAACGGGAGTTTTCTCAAAGCAGCAGGTAGTTGGTTGTCAAACACTCCATAAATTCAATCACCACCAGGTCGACTGATTAACAAAAAGAGATAAATTCATGTTATATATAGTCTAGGTGCAGAGCAATAAACTGGAAGTTCATCTTAAATCAGTACAAGCATTTACAGACAAGATAGACGAGTGTCACATGTCTACTGAAATGTGTTGCCAATTCCTTGAGTTTAATGGGTACATCCTTTTTTTTTTTTTACAAGTTCTCATGAGTGAAGTTTCTTCAAATTCTTTGTGTTTTATGGGTACTAGTCACATTTGGTGGTCTCTTTTCAGCCTATGCCAAATCCCTCCTTGTATTTCAAGTTCCTTTGTGCTTTATGGTTTTCCACTATGGTTCCTTTGGATTTTTTGAAGTGCTTACGATAATGAAAGTTAGATTTGGAAAATTAAGGGAAAAAAGAAAACAATCCACTTACCCTCCATCTAGATGCTCCTTAAATATCTTATCAAAAGTACGGCAAAGTTCCAAAATAGTATACAGTTGAGCCTGAAATAGACCAGTTCAGTTACTAAGATAAAGGAAAATCTCTCGATCAACAGTAGCAACGATAGATATAGAAGTCGAAGCTTACGCCTGCATCAACAGCAATAGGCCTTCCAAGGTGGTCCAGTTCCGATTCAAGTTCATCTATGCTTTAATTGATAAGTGATGTGATACTTGGTATTCTTGCCTTAATAAATTGTTCTAAGTGCTGAAATGGAAACAATCTGAATATGAACTCTGCTCAACTTATTTAGGAACTCCTTACATGAAAAGAACTATAAGTATACCTTTGACAGCAGTTTTGCAAGGTACTCCGAACCCATTTTACTAGCCAGATGCCCATACTAGCAGTTTTTCATCTTGAGCATTCTGCAAATGCTTTAAGTTGCTTTCATGCACTTGTAATTTCTGAAATGTAGGACCAATATATATCAATTTCTGAAATGCAACTAAAGGGCTTATCAATTAAAAATTTGTGCCTCCTCTTTTCAAGATGTTTGTTCAAAACAACCAAATGCCATTATAGATCCAGAAATTGGAATAAACTAAGCCCAACTTAGGTAGCTGGAATACAATAACCAGCTTCTGGCTCTGGTGTCTCAGACAAACCAGTACTATGAAATTCATATTATCTCCTAATTTAAAAAGGGATCTTTTTAGAGACAAGATGTAAAGATGACACAAGCCTGCAAGTACATCTTCTTTACCTGCTTGGATAGTAAACAATTCCCAAAGAGTGCAACCAATGTTCGGGAAGATATGCCCACACCAGAAAAAGAACTGCTCATTGAAAATAATAGAAACCAATCAGACTTCCGTATGCATGAAATCAAATGAATGTTGTGACCACTGGAATACCAGTGGAATTAGGTTAAAGTAAAGCAGCTATACATACAAAATATGAGAGCTCAATACTTTTCAACAGACGACATCTTGCAGACAAATCAAAAATTAGTATTTGCATCTGTTTTCAATATTTGTAGAGTAATATATCCAGAGATTTCAACAGCCTTGTCATTTCAACTCCCAAGAAAAATCAATTAGCACACTCTGCCCTATATCCAGATACTGGTGATGCCTGGGCACAAGCATTTCCAGGAAGGCCAAGGAGTCTAACCAAAAGATAAGAATAAGTAACTTTCATGTCATGATGAGCATTACCAAGGAAGAAAATCACATCACATTATAATACTAACAATTCAACTGTATTCCAAACTATGATATCAGAAGAAAACATTGAATATTCAAACATAGGGATATGTTCTAAATAACAGACTAAGCTTCTTAAAGATGAGGATGGGTAGACCTGTAGCAACAACAGTAGTAATGGAGCCAACAAATCCGTAAACTTCATAACATTTCCCTCTATTCACATACTTATAACTATTAATACAATCTCCAAACTGCAGCAAGTCATTCAATCTGGCACTGAGGTAAAACCTAAGCTAAGTAGGTGAGTCCAACCGAGATGGACCCATGATTCACCATAATCTCTATCTCAATCACCATAATCCCAGAAATAAATGGGACTAACAAGGACGAAACAAATACAACATAAAATACAGTTGCAATCAGATTAGATAAACCCAATTCAGATTATAATTTCCAAAGGCAATTAGATAGACATGTATGAACTACATCCACAGAGAAAAACTGCTTACCGAGTTACTTGAGCTGCTACCCAATTTGAAGACATCTCAGCTACTGAAATTGAAAATTTATAAGGAAATTATGAATTTTTCGAAACCCAAACAAGTATCATTTTTATTTGTTTCCCTAGTTAATTTGTCAACATAGTAAAATAATTATATTAGGTATAATCCAGAGGAAAGGGACAAAATATACTAATTAAGTTTCATCAATTTTAATTACTAGTAATTTGGGAACAATAATGAATGGCCGATACCTGGAGAGTACCTTAAAACTTGTTTTGTTTCAATCCCTGCTATCATTTGCCCATAAATATAACTTGAAAGTTTTGTTATTAACCGATCTTCTTCATCAATGCACAATGGAACTCAAAGGTTTATAAGATCTCCATTGCTGGAATTCAACGGTTTCTTCAACAAAATTCCTTTCCGCAGATCCTTTTCTTACTTTGATTGCACTAACTATAAATTAGAGTTTGATAATTTTGGGGGAAAACAACGATATCACGATCGGGTTCTTGAACAAACAAGGGGAAATTTTGTTTGCCGGAGATGAAAAACTTAGGTGAAGTGCACTTACCCTTAAAAATATTACTCCATCCGTCCCACATTTTATGTGAGTTACTTTGATTTGGCACGGAATTTAAAAAAGAAAAAAAGATTTTAAAAATTTGTGGTCCAAAATGAAAGATATAAATTTGTGTGGTTGTAAATCATTTCATTAAGGGTAAAATAAATATTTTATAGTCAAATTGTTACTTAATATAAAAATGTGTCGTTTTTTTTGGGACTGACTAAAAAGGAAAGCAAATCACATAAATTGGGATAGAGTAACAGTGTTAAGGTAACTTACCACCTTCTTCTTTTTTCCATCAATTAACAGGTAAGGACTGGGTTGTGAACTTGTAATATTAGTACCTTCCTACACTTTTTTTAGTCTATAATATAATATAATAATCATTGTATTAGGAGAAGGCTCAAACATGCTAGTATTAAATTTTGAGATAAAAGGGTCATTTATGTAGTCCGATAAAAATTTGAGTCATCTATATTATTTATGTTTGAGAAAAGGTTTATCCATGCCATATTTGTTAATTAAAATGGCATAGACGAGCCAAATTTTTAACGAATGGCATAAATGAGCCTTTTTTCAAAGTTCGATGATATATTTGGGCTTTTTTTCTTTTTAAAAATAAATAAATAATGATGTGGCCGAAATCATAATTGACCACATGTAAAAAATGAATTTGCAAAATCGGAATCGTTTTCTATTAACAAATAATAGTATGGATGGGTCTTTTCTCAAATGGAAATGATAAGCCAAACTTTTAACATATGACATAGATGAACCTTTTCTCAAAGTTTGATAGCGTCTTTGAGCCTTTTTTTTAAAGAAAATAATTTAATTAATGACATGGGCGAATCATAATTGATCACATGTAAAAAATGAATTTGCATAATCAAATTGTTTTCTATTAACAAATAATGGCATGGGTGAGCCTTTTCTTAAATGGAAATGACATAGTGAGCCAAACTTTTAACGAATGACATAGATCAGCCTTTTTCCAAAGTTCAATGACATATTTGAACCTTTCCCTTATTTTAATACACACATTAGATTGATTAATAACTACAAATCCCTCTCAAGCCATCTTCCATCTCCCATTTCTGATATATTATGATATATGTATGTATAACTAATATTTTACTCTAGTGTGTATTGATGTGTGTGTGATTAATACATGAAATTTTTTTGTATTAGTAATGTAGGGGTTTTAATGCAGGCATTAACATAGTTAAAGACCATATTACCCCTCAAAAATCTTTTTTACATCTTTTCCAGCATAATTATGAAGGGTATTTTTGTAAATAATTTTTTTTCTCATGCAAGATATTTTTAATACAATGATTAAACAATGTAATTAATATAAGTATTATTAGTACAAACATTACTAATACAAATATTACTAATATACTTTATTTACTATTATTCTTATACACTCTATCTATCAAACGAGGTGATATGTTGTTCTTAAATGAGTCCGGAACCTAAATAAGCCACAAAAAGATAAAAGTGACCAAAATAAGCCACTATCCTAGTAAGTAACTAAAATAGGCTTAGTGTAAGAAAAAAATTTGTTTTATCCAATAATCCAAACGTTTTCCGTTAGTCTCTTAACATGTATATTTTAATATTAAACAGAACTATTTTTTACACTTTGTAAAGTGTAAGTTTTTCTTACACTTTATAAAGTGGAAGAAAAAAATTCTATTTTTACAAAGAGGAGTATTTTTCAAGTATTGTTATAGGAGAACGTTGTTGACTAGTCTTAGGCTCCTTCCTAACATGAATTTTAAGTATTGTTAACTTGATTTGATCTATGTAGTCATTTAGAACCCTCAAAAAGTTGGTCAACGATTCGTCATTATAGATAATCCATTCTCCAAAATTTACATGTCCTTATGATAAAAATGAAGTAGGGTATTTTATGACTTTAATCATATTATAATCAATATTATTTAAACCTATTCTTTTATAAAATGATGAAAGAAATTTATGATATCGGGCATTAATTGAATATTTAGCATTGTGTTTGGGAGGACAATTATAATAAACAATATTTTCGTCATGTATAATTTCGTCATCTGAATAAATCGAAACTCTAACTTTTGGTTCAGAAGACAATTTTTTGTGATTGAAATGAAGAAAAATAGAAGACTAAAGATGTTGAAGGGCAATGTTTGAACGTCCTTAAATAGAGCTTGGAGTAGTTTTTAGAATTAAAAAAAATACATAGGGTAATAATTTTTTTTGTTTTTATGATATGTCAAATTAATATAATTGTATGACAAACACCGCAAAAACTTCATAAAGAGAGACAATTTAATTTAAAACGGGAAATATATTCCTCTTTGTAAAATATAATTTTTTCTTCCACTTTACAAAGTGTAAAGAATAATTCCATTTTTATTAAAATATTCACGTTAAGAGACTAACGGAAAACATTTGAAACATTGGATAAAACGGAAATTTTTCTTACACTAAGCCTATTTTAATTACTTACTAGAATAGTGACTTATTTTGATCTTTTTTTTGTGGCTTATTTAAGTTCCGGACTTTTCTTAAATGTCAGTTATGTTCGCATCACAAACTATTCTTTTCTTAAATATATAGTATGATATGTGTAATTGTAAGGGGTCGTTTGGTTTGAATATGAGTTATGATGGGATAAGTTATGTTGTGATAAGTTATGTTGGGATTAGTTATGATGAGATAAGTTATCCTGAGATTATTTCTTATTTTGTGTTTGGTTTGTTATATTCAAAATAATATATATTGATAAATTTTAAGAACAAGTTGTTTGTTTACAAAATTACCCTTCACTTTATTTAAACTTTTTAAATTTTTCTTTGTGAGCTTTAGTTATTCATTTTTTAAAATAAAACTTTTATTTTATTTAACTTAAATATTTTTGTTTATGTATTTCCATGATAAGTACCACGTGTATTTAAAAATATAACTTTTTTTCTTATTTAGCTTAAAAATAAAACTTCCCTCTTAAGTTTATTAAAGAGAAGAAAATTTATGAGAAATCAAAATAAAATAAACATAAGAATTAGTCAAATAAATTCATAAATAAAAATTATATTTATATAGTATAATTTTTTAATAGAAAAATATGTATAATTATCATAAAAATAAGGAGTAGTAAATATTATTATACATGGTATTAAAAAAAATGTAAATATACATAAATGTGAAAAATGATGTATAAAAAGGATTTAAAGGGACATATTTGTCATTTATCTATTTTATCTCGGGATAAGTTATCCCGGAATTACTATACCACCCATGGGGAGGGATAACTTATCCCGGTACTAATTATTAATCCCAGGATAAGTTATCCCGGACTTGCCAACCAAACAACATAATTTTTTTTATCCCATCACTATTATTTCTAATCCCTCACACCAAACGAGTCCTAAATGTGTTTGTGTATTATCCGACTCCTTTGACTTTGAGCTCCAATATGATGTTTCTTTAGGTGACATTATGATAAACTACTGCTACTTTTGATTGCTTCATTTTCTTTCTACTCCTGTATATCTAATTGCTTGGTCCTTTTGCTAGCTTGTCATATGCGTTACCTTTTTAAAAAAATTACATTTACCTTCCTGCTTTTTTGGTATTCCACGAAAGTTTCTTATTGATTCTCTTCGAGTGCACGCTGAGCTAATAGCTCTTGTTCGATAACTTGTAAATCACATAGAAAATGTGTACCATACTAGATAACTAGTCGTGCAACAAGCTCGACTAAGAAGCGTTGATTGAAAATCGATGAATATGCTAATGAAATTGAAAGTGGTTATGTATTATTCTTTTCCCTTAAATAAGAAAAAAGAATTCTTCATTCCTTCATCATCGAATACTGATTTTTACCAGTGTGGAGCCCTGTAAAAGACAGTGAAACGGCGAGCCAACGGTCAAAAAATCAATTGTTAATAGGAGACAATTGCGGACAGCTGCTCGCCATTTGCTTTCTGCAAAATCTTTGAAATTTGCGTGTGAAAATAAAAGTTACTCGTTGAAATCTGCGTGTGCAAATCTAAAACCTTTCACAACAAATTAAACTCCCTTTCTTTCACCTTACCAATGGCTAACCCAAAATCATTCTTTCTCACATTCAATCATCTAACAATATACCTCATTCTGTTGCTACTATCACAATCCCCACAAATTCACTCAACATGTCGCAATTTCTGCAACAACATTCCCATAAACTACCCGTTCAGCATTGAAGTATTGTCACATGCTGAATTGCTCCGCTACTGATTTATTCTTCCTAACACCATCAGGAAATTACAAAGTCCAATCAATCAACTACGAAAAGCAAACCATGACGATCTTCGATCCTTCAATGTCTACTTGTTCAATCCTACAACCTCACCTCGACTTCAAAATGTCAGAAATTCAATCAGCTATAATCCCGCCTACGCCTGACACGGTCTTCATCCTCGTCAATTGCTCCATTGATTCCCCTGTACTTAACCATTACAAGTCGCTCTGTTTTAAATTCTCCGGTCATTCGTGTGACGAACTCTACGGTTCGTGCACTTCGTTTAAGTTGTTTCATTTACTGTCTAACAGTACGCCGGCGTGTTGTTTCACGGGTTATGAAACGGTGAAGTATATGAGTATGGATATATTGGATTGCACGCATTATACTAGTGTTTATAATACAGATAGATTGGAAGGTGTTGGGCCGTTGGATTGGCTTTATGGGTACAAAAAATAAATAAATAGGTGTTGAAAGATGAAAGTAATAACTCTTAGACAATTATTTAGTCTACAAACTCATATAAATTGTATATCTGCAAATATTGAAAGATGAAAAGGACATTATATAAATTATAGAGAAAATGGCTTGAAATATATTCGAATCTTGACCGAAATTGTTGTAACAATTTCAAACTTTGGGCATGATCGAAATTGTTCCTGTCCAAAGTTTGAGATTGTTACAGCAATTTCGGTCAAAATTCAGATATATTTTAGACCCTTTTTCCTAAATTATATGACAGTAATATTTTTTTCTTTTAGCTAATTCATGGTGTAATATGCACTTTGTAAATATTCATTACATTTTAAAAAATTATAATCTTAAATGAAAAAAAAAAACTCAAGAGTACATAATTAATAATCATCTTCGTAGAAGTCCAAAGGCATTTGACCATTTTTGGGTTGCATCTTTTAATTGAATATAACGTTATTGATTAAATTGAATCGTGATTTGAAAATATAAACAAAATAATTAGGAGAATAATAACAACACCTCATAGTAAAGTAATTATAAAAGTTGTAAAATGTATGGAAACTGAAGAAGAGGCAAAAAAAAACAAAAATTTACAGAAGAATACGGATGCGTGATAGTGTTGATAGTCTGATCAGGTATTACTTTTCTCCTTTTCTACTTGATAGAATGTTGAATTTGTATGTATTTGAATCTTTCCCAGGAAAAATAAAGTTTCTTATTTTTGTCCCATTTTATGCCTGTTCCCTGGTCGATGTTATGCCACAATGAATATTGTCACATATTTTCTGCTCTTCATTCATTTTGCTATATCATGTGTCCAATTTCTGCAAACCCCTTCTGCAGGTGTAGGTAATTCAAGCATTCTGAGCCGATACTAAGCTGTTCATTCCAATTAAAAAATAAAATCAGCTTCCGTGTTTGATCAGTTTATGTGCAGCTCAACTAATTTTATTTACATTTGAGAGGAAAATAAGAAGAACCTGGATATCCAGGGTGATGGCTGTTGCAAAGCTACACTTCTCTGTTCGTCCTCTTTGTCGTTCTTTTATCTCTTCAGCAAGAATGCTTGAAGAATCCATTAAAGCTGTGGTGGAAGATAAAAGATATGAACAGATTCCTGATATTCTAAGCTCTTCTGAAGGGTTTCACTGCAGTCCGAATCCCTTTTCATTTTTATCCACCTTCCCTGAAAACACAAGTGTCAAAATTGTTGACGAAATTTTACAGTCTTTTTCTCCGATCAGGCCTCGTTATCGCCCTCAAATTGCATATTCCTGTCTCCTTTCCTACAGTCTCCAAAGCTCAAATCCTCTCCCACTTGCTCTTGCCATTCTCCAGCGTACCCTTCGCTCTGGCTGCATTCCAGTACCTCAAACTCACCTCCTACTCTCCACTGCATGGATTGAACGTCGGAGTAAATCCTATTCTGTTTCAAGCATATTGTTGGAAATGCAGGATATTGGATATGCACCTGATTGTGGCACTTGCAGTTACCTAATCTCATCGCTTTGTAAGGTTGATCAGATAGATGAAGCAGTTAATGTATTGAAGGGAATGGGCCGTGCTGGTTGTAGTCCGGATTTGGATTGTTACGGTTCTTTAATTGACAACTTATCCGAGCTAAGAATGACGTCTGCTATCATAAAGACATTGAATGAAATGGTTGCCATATTTGGCTTGAGCCCCAGAAAAGAAACTTTGGTGAAACTTTTGGCAGCAATACGGGCTAACAAAGAGATAAGGAGAGCAATTGAAGTAATTGAGTTCTTAACAAATGAGGGTGTGCATATTGGATTCGAGTGCTACCAATCAGTGCTTGAAGGGTGCTTAGAGAGCCGGCAGTTTATTTTGGCTGGAAAGTTTGTGATAGAAATGACCAAGAGAGGCTTTATACCATACATAAGGTCAAGGCAAATGGTTGTTGAAGGCCTGACAAGTATTGGTGAGTGGAAACTTGCCAATGCCGTGAGACAGAGGTTTGCAGAGCTAAGGTCGTAGTTCCATGCATACATGTGAATCAGTAAGCTTTATAGAAAGGGATCAAGATCATTATCCAGACTGAAGGTGTGACTGTAATTTCAGCAACTCCGTTGGGAGTCCTCTCAGAACCTAGGTACTGTATATCACTTTATAGTTTCTTGATTAGTTTATGAAACTCAAAGCTCGTTATTGCATTTTCATATGCATTAGATGGAAATTATGCATTTTTTGCTTCTGAATGTTTGATACAGTCATACTGAAGTTGTATAGCTTCCCCAGTAATTTGAGATTGAAATGTAGTTTATTATTTGTAAATCATGACTTCTCATTTCCGTTCAATAGTTTAAACTTTTCCTGCTTGAGATAAGAAAAGCATGTGATAAACTATAAAAATCAAGAATTTTTGTACTGTCCAATGTCATACTTAGAAATCTACATTATAAAGAAAACCATGACAAGTTTTAAATAAAATGAGTATAAGTTTCGTAAGAGATTAAAGTTGAATTGAAAAGTTCTACTTGGCAATCTGGTATTTAACCAGATTCTAATGTCAGCTGGTCATTTTTCCAGCATTCCCCAATAGAGAAACAGTTAGGTAAAAGTGGAGTGTTAGTATATAGCAAATCAACAAGAGAAGCGATCTACAAGGATTTGAAATTTTGTTGGTGGGAGGTGACGGATATCCTATGGAATTAGTTGAGGTGTTTGGCTCGGACACCCCAGGAATTCCATAAAGGGTGTCCAGAAATAGCACAATAAATTGAACACACGAGCACTTTTTATTCCAAGGAGGTGAAACCATTAGACTATAATAACTTGTTATGTTAAGAGTGTCCAAATTATGTTATTTAATCATTTTGTGTATCATTTTACTATTTTTTCCGACGACCCTGACCACCATGTGGCTACGCCACTGCAGACACCACGTTCATCAAAAGAAAAAATTTCAAGAATACTCCAACAATCACGGGTGTGATCTAGTAATCAATGAAGTGAAGCAAATTATGAATCTCAAATTTAAATTTATAGTGAAGGCAAGATACACTAGATGATATTTTTTTCATCTGTCTAAGCTTTGGTGACCGGCTGATTAACCTATAATATATATATATATATATCAGGTGGTAGAAGATAACATTTACCCAATGAAATAGTTAAGGTACATCAAGCTGGCCAGTACACTATTATTATAATTACAAAAAAGTAAGAATATTTTTTGATCGGTAAAAGAGCAAGAATATTCTATTTGCTATTGTAATATTCATATTCTTTTGAACGTAAGTTTCATATGCTAACAGGGTGCATGTTATTTCAGGAATTTGTGATAAAGAATTTTTATTTTACTCCAATATGGAAAAGAATTTATTTTAGAACTTTTTTTAAAAAAAAAAGCTTTTATCACATGAAAGCATGTTAGCTAGCATAAAAATATCAACTTTGATGGTTCTTTAAGCGTTCCACTGAACTTTCGAATTTGCTTGACTAGAAAGTTAGCATTGAACTTTTAGATTGGTGTCTTGACAAGTACTCTTTTGACCTTTTCTTCTGTCACAAAAGAAACTTCTATTATTTTCTTATATGTAACATTTAAAATATTTTGTTAATTTGGAAAAAAAATGTCAAAAGTATTTCAATCTTGAAATCGAGACATTTTAACAGTAGATCCTAGGGAGGATAAAGTATACACACTTTGGGTGTGTTTGGTAAAAATGAAAATGTTTTTCTGAAAAAATAAGTGGATTTTTACTTGTTTTAGAGTGTTTTATTAGTAAGGAAAAATATTATTCCAGGAGTATTTAGGTATAATGGTGACAAATACTATGACATTTGGATCAGGATCCGCCCTTAAACAGGAACCCTTGCTTCGACTCCGACTCGAAATCCACCCAAACCCTGGCCTAAGCCTAACCCGAGACCCAACAACTGACCCAGCCATGACAAGGGACCCAATGTCGACTCGAGGCCTAACCCTGACATGCGACCGACCTTGACAATGGGCTGATGGAAAATTTGTAATTCTGGTGAAAACAAGGCTTAAGGGTGAAGTACCACAATCATAATCATTTATTATACCAACCTTCTAATTAGTTTTTTTCTATTCACATTCTTCCTTTTGAGTGCATTTGTATTCTAATTGAAGATTTTTACAAAAATATACGGTCTATATGAATAGCCTCTTCTTCTTTTTTCACAACAGTACTTATGCATACGATATTTTACTGTAGATAATGTATAGAAGTGTATAAGAGGTGCTTATATACATTTTTACGCTTTTATATAGATCGGCTTATGTAAAAATTGTGTTTGTTCTTCTATGAACTTTAATTATGAACTTTAAGTATGTATTTACAAATATTTTTTTACGACTAGTATGACTAAACACAATTCATCTTCAACTTTAAGTTCAAATATTTTAAGTAAAATGAAAAATATTAGTATTTGATGTCTATTCATATATAAAAATATAAATAATTAAGATTTAACTCTTTATTAAGCGCAAACAGCATCTCCTCAAATCACCATGTAAACAATCTTTAGTCTAAAAAGACCAAGCTATGAAATTTAGCTAAAAAAAAAAAACCAGCTCTTTCTCCACGTACCATTAAAAATATTGTCATATCTTTAATTAATTAGTTTGCCAAAAAGAAGTAAACAAATAGAAAAAACAAGTGTAAAGTAGCTATCAACGAGCCATGAGCATAAACAAGTCACACATTTATTTTCTTATTTCTAGCTCTGATTCTCGTACAAACAATTAAATTCTATTTCGTATGATTCCAAAATGTAAACAAATAAATAATCCTATCTAAAATTGAATATGTCCATTCTTTCTTAGTTTATGCCCAAAATGATGTACACGGTTAAAAGAAAATATTAAAAAAATTTAGTGCACTTTCTGATTAAAAGCGGATAACAGGGACATTATTTGAAATCAAACTAATTTGAAGTTATATGCAATTTTTCATTTTTTATATTTTAAGTTAGTATTTTTTTTTTCATAAACATGAAAACTCCGTAAGATGTGAAAATTATCAAAATTTCCTCAAATTTATATAATCTTATCAAATAAGCAAACTATAGTTCATAATCAAGATATATTGGATATCCTAAGGTGCCACATATCGATTAATCCTTTTATAAATAACATTTGCAATAAAAACTTTCAAATACACATAATTTTATAAAATTTCACTAGTTTGCAATAGTAATAACTAATTTTTCTTTTAATATAATTCTTTCACGTGATATAACAATCTAACTCTTCACATCGATCATCATATTTTCTTTACAAAATATAAATTTATAAGTTGAGTTTTACATTTTAAAAAGTTTTGAATCTTAAACTTGTTAATAAGGAGAATTTGAATAATGTTCTTAAACATGTATCTAAACATATAATTTCAAATCACATGTCTAAACGTCCTTGTTAGGCTAGTCAATTCACTATAAAATGAAAAAGGAAATAAAAGTAACCATTCAACGCAACGTGTGGAGTGCGAAAGGAAAAAGGGGGAGTTTACCGTTCAAAATGGGTCTCCCAAATTTGGTTGGAGGCCTATAAATATATCTAAAGAGCCTCGCGAGCTCTTCACATTACCATTCCCTCCCTTTTTGTACCTCAACAAATCACCATTCTTCTACCTTTGGTAAGCTTCAGATCTTGATTTCTCGCTTTCTCTCTTCCCGATCTACGCTTTTTCATTCATCTCCCCAATTTCATACATTGCATTCTTCAATTTACTGCATTTTCTTTTCTCCGATCTGACCCAAATTTTGTCTCTTTGTTTTGGAATTCTTGAGATTTGATTTTGTATTTTGGAGCTAGTTTTGATTTGATCTGATTAGGAATTTGTTTATGGTTGAACAGATCTCATGCAATTTCATCTGGTTTGCGCGTACTCAATTTTGCACCGACAGATTTATTATTTCTCGTTTAAAGATTTGATTTTTTTTTTATACTTGTGGGTTTTTGTTTAACTTGTGTTGATCTCTTTCAATTTCAATGGTGGAGTGTTGCTGGAAAATTTCTACTGTTTTAGGATAGTATCGAGGCTTGGGAATAGTTTAGGCTGGTACTTGGGAATGTATGTGGGAAGGAATAAATTAATGATAAAGCGGGGCGGGTGCATGTAAATACCTGGGTTCTGGCTTTTTTGCTTTTGATTGTCATCTATTATGAAGATTGATGTTTTATACTTTAGATTAAAAGTGTTTCTTCAAGCTTTGTAATGTACATTTTCTGGAGACATGAAGATTCTGTTTTTACTCTAGCAGTTATGATATCTGAAGCTTATTAATGTGAACATGTTCATTTTTCTTATGTGATCTGAAGCTGGAATATATTAAGTGAAGATTCCAGCATCTGATCTCTGAAAGTGCAAGTCTTTTTCTTCTAGATGTTCAGTCCCCTTCCTTTATTTTTAGTGTCAACATTCCTGAGTAATTGATTGAGTCTGTCTTTCTGCAGACAATTTGTAAGACCAAATTACCAGAAATCCATGGGGACTGTTGTCGAGTCTGCTAACCAGGTAGCTTTCTTTACAACTAAATGTGCTTCATATATCCAAAGAATATTCTTATTACCTTGATTATTGGTGTCCACTCCCTTTGTGAATGAGTTCTCATTTTCATATGGTCTAAGCATCTGGAATCTAAACAAAAGTAAAATGCTTTGTACACTGGACGTCATTATTGGAGGGATGCTTGACCTTTAAGCTATCACTAATTTCTCTATTGTCAAAGCAAAAAGAAGTTCTACTATAATTAAAAAAAACCTGCAGAAAAAATTATGAGATTTTAAAGACTTTAAATAGTGGAGTTGTGGTTCCAGTTCTGGGTACAACATATGGGGCTACAACAATTGCACTGTGAAATTAGATACCGATTTTCTAGATTTGCAGGATGCATGTACCAACACAACACCAAGAAAGAGCGGAAATAAGGGCTTTCATGCACTTGTAATTTCTGAAATGTACGACCAATATATATCAATTTCTGAAATGCAACTAAAGGGCTTATCAATTAAAAATTTGTGCCTCCTCTTTTCAAGATGTTTGTTCAAAACAACCAAATGCCATTATAGATCCAGAAATTGGAATAAACTAAGCCCAACTTAGGTAGCTGGAATACACTAACCAGCTTCTGGCTCTGGTGTCTCAGACAAACCAGCTAAGTAAATTTGAAACTATGAAATTCATATTATCTCCTAATTTAAAAAGGGATCATTTTAGAGACAAGATGTAAAGATGACACAAGCCTGCAAGTATATCTTCTTTACCTGCTTGGATAGTAATCAATTCCCAAAGAGTGCAACCAATGTTCGGGAAGATATGCCCACACCAGAAAAAGAACTGC
>NW_026019904.1:0-10293 GCF_900185275.1 Solanum verrucosum
CTCGGAATGTCACTATCTCTGACTCTAAGCTGATGATAGTCGGATCTAAGGTCTATTTTAGAAAAACAATTAACACCCCGAAGTTGGTCGAACAAGTCATCAATCATAGGGATGGGATATGTTTTCTTGATTGTGACTTTGTTCAACTGACGATAGTAAATGCACATTCTGAGAGAACCGTCTCTCTTTCGCATGAACAATACTGCAACACCAATGGAGAGATGCTGGGTCTGATGAAGCCTTTATCCAAAAGGTCTTTCAACTGTTCTTTCAATTCCTTTAGCTCAGCTGGAGCCATTTTGTAAGGAGAAATCGAAATGGGCTGGGTATCTGGAAGGAGATCTATTCTAAAGTCAACTTCCCTTTCGAGAGGAACTCTGGGAAGATTTTCTAGGAACACTTCTGGAAATTTTTCTATTGGATTGACTCAAGATTTGGGGTTTCAGAGTTTCCTTAACCCGACATGATAGACATACCCTTTGGAAATCATTTTTCTGTCCTTAAGGTAAGAGATAAATCGATCGATAGGCGCTGAGCTACTACCCTTCCGCTCTAAGATTGGCTCATTTGGAAATTGAAACTGAACAATTATAGTTCTACAATTGACTGAGGCATAACATGAATGTAACCAATCCATGTCTAGAATGATATCAAAATCTACCATTTCTAACTCTACAAGGTTTGTTGAGGTGACTTTATGGGAAACAATGACATAGCAATATAGACTATGGATACTATAACAGCTAAAATCATAATAAATTCCCAATATTTTACAAACCCTAGGTCTAAACAACGTATGTGAAATAAAGTAGCTGACTGAATTCGAGGGACCTAGTAGATAAAAGGAACCCACTAGTGAAATCCCACATACCTAGTGTCGAAATTCCCAGAGAAATCCTTTAGATTTCGAGGCTAAAACTTAAAGAATACCTCTGCTTGTTCTTGTAAAACTGTCATCTCTTTCTTCTATTTTTGCTCTAAATTTTGGTGAATTTTTGAAGAATGAGGGTTTTGAGTAGGTTCTGACTAGATTATTACGCTAAGACTGAGTAAAAAAATGTAGTTTAGGTCTTAAACGATGGAGTTTTGATGCCCAATGCATAGGAGAAAATAGCAAAACGACCCTGACTTAAAGCTGATAAGGGGCCATCCATGCGACCACTGATGGACCATCGATGGTACCACGACCCATCGAGTGGATCGTGGTTCTTGTCTTGAGTCACCTGGTTCTTGGTACACCCATCACGGTCCCTTACACGGACCGTGTATGGGCATGAAGCCACTATGGTTCTTCACTTTGGGCTAGGGGTGGTCAGGTCGACAGACCAACCCATGAGTCATCAGTGGGACCACGATCCGTGGAGGGGCTCCATGGTCCACCATTTATGGCTGGGTGTGAACCATGATAAGGGTAACGGGGTCTTGGTTCCTTTTATGTCCCATGAACCCCTCTGCGGTTCATTAGTTTTCTATTGTTCAGTCTTAGTTAGCTTATGAGGTGTTACACCTAGGATCACAAGTGACCCAAGCTATCCATGAGTCTGGCATATATCAAGCATACTGAGAATAACTAAGTAAAACATGTACTATGCGGAAGCTAAATCGACCGATATCTAAAGAGGGAACAAAGCACAACTGGTATGAAAGTAAATATAAATAACAAGAGTTTAGTGATGAATGACACAAACACTTAACATTTTGAGCTGAATATACTACTATGTCTAAAAAAAACGTCTAACTGAGATGAGTTGATGGGACATTCCCCCAGCTAACTCTAACAAGACTGAAAACTTAAAGTAAAGAATAAAATAAAAAACATGTCTATTGTCCTCGAAGTATGAGGACTCACCACTGAACTTCTGAATTAGAATCGAGAATCGATTTAAGGGTGATCTGGAAGTTAAGTGCCTGAACCTATACCATGAAACTATGTAGCACAATGTATGTGTGTATACTGAGCATGCAAGATATAAATATGCTAAGTTGAACAAAATATATAAGTTGAACAATGCATAACGAGCAATGATATAATCTGAACAAGGATATAGATATGTACTGAAGTATAACTACAAAATAAACTATGCAATGACCAAGTACTAATCATGAAGTAAACATGATGAACTGTATACTAAAATAAATGTTGAAAACCTGGTCAATGCAATAAGAGTCTGACTGTGGGAGCTACTATTAACCAACATTAACCACGTGCTAAACCTGGCATCTGATGCATACACCCCATCAAGAGGACCCAATATACCTTGCCATTGGCATGATCACAAAAACTGATGCTAGGAAGAGGGGAGTTACAAATCTACGCGGGCATACAATTCTAGGATTTTGAGGTTACACTAAGCCCTAGTCCAATTAGTGCTAAGTCTACTCCTAAATGAATATTCATGAAGCTAAAATACACTAAAAACTTAATAGCTCAAAAACTGATATGATAACTGAGAATGCAACATTTATATATACTGAGAATATAACATTCAAAATCTGAAGCATGAATTTCAATCTGGTTGGCCTAGCAAATATAACTGATGAACTAGGATAGAATTTACAAAGGCTAGGGTTCTGAGTGCTATGCATGGAATTATGCTAAATTATCAAGAAACATGTTATTTAGATCAAAGGCACAATTACAATAAATTTTGAAAATCTAAAAGCCCTAGGTTTGAACAATTTATGAGAATCCAAAAAATAACTGAATTCTAGGTACCTAATGGGTGAAAGGAACCCACTAGTGAAATCCCACATATCCGGTGATGAAATCTACAGAGAAATCCTTTGGATTTTGGCTGAACATTGAAGAACTCTTCTGCTTGTTCTTGGGAGAGAGTCGCCTCTTTCTCTTCTTTTTGCTCTAAGTTGGGTGAGTTTTGGAGAATGAGGGCTTTGGGTGGGTTCTAACTAGATTATTAGGCTTAGACTAAGCAAAACAGTGTATTTTAGGCATTAGATGACATAGTTTAAGTGCCCAATGTATAGGGGAAAAGAACAAAACGACCATGACTTAAAACTGATGAAGTGCCATTTACGGTGGGACTGATAGACTGTTATTAAGAGCAAGGCCCGTTAACTGGGTCGTGGTTGTGGCCCTACCCAACAGGGCTCTACTGAAATGAGCGTAACATTTTCCTCGAGCTTGGATTTTATCAAACATAGTGGCGTTGGAAAGAAGACTCAATTATCTTTAATTTTATAGGTCATGGGCCACCTAATCTATTTGGTGCTAAACGATATTACTATTTGAAGTTGACTCAAAAAATTAAGGCTGAACTACCCCATTCATGGTCCACTTCACGGACCATATGAAGCACCACGGGCCGTGTAGGACACCGTGGTTCTTCACAATGAGGTAGAGTTGTACTGGATCATTTCCATGGCACACTTGAAGGACCGTGTGGGGTTCCACATACCGTCTAGTGGTCCGTGGTTCCTCACTGTCCTTGGGGGGATCTCTGGCTTGCTTTCATAGGCATATTGACTAACTGTGTGGGGTTCCACTTTCACAGGCATATTGACCTCTGTGGTTCACCTATTATCTTGGTTTAGTCTTAGGTAGATTTTTAAGGTGTTACAATATCTCCCCCTTGGATCGTTTGTCCTCGAATGAAGGCTAAACAAGATGAGTTTCGAGGAAAGAGTTGAAATTCCTACCAATTGAGTACTAGAAGTTGATATTTAACTGAACTGAGTTTCATGAACTTGTAAATATACTAAAATGCAAGGATAACTGAGAGAACAAGATACTAATACTGAATTACACCAGAGTAAATTGAGAGATTGTTAGAGGATTATTACATCAAGTAATAGAGAATCGGAAGGAAGAGATGAGGATACTTGGCCATTATGGCTGCATATGCTTCCCAAGTAGCTCCCTTTAAGAGCTGACTTCTCGAGAAAAACCTTTATTGATGTGACCTCATTATTCCTCAACCTACAAACCTGCCAGTCAAGAATTTCAACTGGAATCTCCTATATGTGAGACTATCCTTCACAGCCACACTCTCTAAGGATCACCCACACACTTCTTCAATAAGGAAATGTGAAAGATTGGATGAACCGCTACTAGTTCTGTTAGCAACTCTAACTCATAAGCCACCGTACCCACCCTTTTCAGGATTCTGTAAGGACCTACATACCTTGGGATTGATCTTCCCTTTCTTGCCAAATCTCATCACCCCCTTCATGGGTGACACCTTAGGAAAACCCGATCATCGATTTCTAACTCTAAGTCCCTCCTTCTTACATCTGCATAGGACTTCTAACTACTCTAAGTTGTCTCTAGCCTATCTCTGATGAGTTGAACTTTCTCCATAGCCTCATGAACCGAATCTGGCCCAATCAAGGCTGCTTCACCTTCTTCAAACCAACCAAACAGAGATCTACACTTACGCGCATATAGTGCCTCATAAGGGTTATCTGAATACTACAATGGAAGCTGCTATTATAGATGAACTCTATGAGAGGTAGGTGATCATCCCAACTACCCTTGAAAAATGTCAAGCAAGCTCTCAATATGTCCTCCAAGGTCTGAATGGTACGCTCTGCCTGCCATCTGTCTGTGGAGGAAATGGTGTACTGAGATTTACCTGAGTACCAAAACCTTTCTGAAACAATTTCAGAAATGGGATGTAAACTGAGGACCTCTATCTGAGATGATAGACGTGGGAACCCCATGCAACCTGAGTATCTCATTGATGTAGAGTTTGGCATAGTCTCCACCAAATCTGTAGTCTTGACAACCAAAAAATGAGTTGACTTAGTAACTCTGTCCACATCACCCAAATAGAGTCATGTTGTCTGCAAGTATGAGGTAAACCCATAATGAAGTTCATGTTTATCACTTCCCACTTTCATGTGGGAATGCTAATATCTTGCGTCACACCTCCTGGTTTCTGATGAAAAACTTTAACCTGCTTACAGTTAGGACCTTAGCCACAAAATATGCGATGTCCCTCTTCATGTCGTTCCTCCAATAGATTTTCTGTAGATCACGGTACATCTTAGTGGCACCCGAATGGATTGAATATCTGGAATTATGGGCTTTATAAGGATCTGCTACCTCAACTCACCCACATTTGGAATACATAAGCGACCCTGGTAACGAAGTACACCATCTCCCTTGGGAGAAAACCTCAACTTTTTACTGATGAACTACATATTTTAACTGAAGTAGTATAGGATCGTTATCCTATTTTCTTTAACTTTGTTACAGATGAATATTTTGATCCATTTTAAACAATCACCCCACCATCTGACATATCCGTAAGGCAAATTCCTAAGCGAGTAAGTGGTTAACATCTTTGGCTAACTCTTTATTTTATTCCTGCTACATTACCCATAGATAGTCTGTTGAGAGCATCAACCACTACATTAGCCTTACCTGGATGGTAAAGCACATTCATGTCATAGTCCTTTGAGGAATTCAAGACATCTCCAAGATTCAATTTTTTCTGGGAAACACATACTGGAGGCTCTTATGATCTGTGAACACATCAACATGAACACCATACAAGTAATGTCTCCTAATCTTTAGGACAAATACTAAGGCTGCAAGCTCGAGGTCATGAGTCGGGTATTTCTTCTCATGGACCTTAAGCTACCTAGAAGCATAAGTTATGACCTTACCTTGTTGCATTAGTACACAACCTAGGCCGACCCTAGATGCATCGCAATAAACCACTTAACCGTCTGAACCCTCTGGTGGAGTCAAGACCTGAGATGTAGTCAACCTGGTCATCAGTTCTAAGAAGCTTTTCTAAAACTCAATTGACCACTAAAACTTGACCCTTTTTTGAGTTAATTTAGTCAATGGGGAAGCTATGGATGAAAAATACTTCTACAAACCTCCGATAATAACTGGCCAAAGTCAAGAAACTCCTAATATCAATCGGAGAGATGGTTCTGGGATAATGTTTTACTGCCTCAATTATTTGAGAATCTACTCAGATCCCTTCGTTGGATACCACATGACGAAGGAAAGCTACTTACTGTAACTAGAATTCACATATTCTGTACTTAGCGAATAACTGGCGATATTTGAGAGTTTGCAGAACAACTCGCAAATGAGTCACATGTTCTTCCTTACTTTGAGAATAAATGGGGATATCATCAATAAAAACAATGACGAACAAGTCCAAATATTGCTTGAACACCTTGTTCATTAAGTCCATGAAAGCTGCAGGAGCATTTGTTAGTCCAAAAGACATAACTACAAATTCATAACGACCATACCGAGTCCTGAAGGATGTCTTCGAGATGTCACTATCTCTGACTTTAAGCTAATGGTACCCGGATCTTAGGTCTATCTTAGAAAATCAACTAGCAGCCTGAAGTTAGTCAAACAAGTCATTAATCCTCGGGATGGGATACTGATTCTTGATTGTGACTTTGTTCATCTAATGATAGTCAATGCACATCCTGAGAGAATCATCTTTCTTTCGCACGAGCAACCCTGGAGCACCCATGAAGAGGTGTTGGGTCTGATAAAGCCTTTATCTAGAAGGTCTTTCTACTATTCTTTCAATTCCTTTAGCTCAGATGGAGCCATTATGTAAGGGGGAATCAAAATGGGATGGGTATGTGGAAGAAGATATATTTCAAAGTTGATTTCCCTTTCGGGAGGGACTCCGGGAAGATTTATTGGGAAAACTTCTGGAAACTCATTTACAACAGGGACTAATTCAAGAGTTGGGGTTTCAGAGTTTAAATCCTTGATCCGAACAAGATTATAGATATATCTAGAGTTTAAATCGTTCACCCGAATAAGATTATAGATATATCTTTTAGAAATCATTTTCTCGGCCTTAAGTTAAGTGATAAATCCACCTATAGGCATAGAGCTACTACCCTTCCACTTAAAAACTGGCTCGTCTGGAAACTGAAATCGGGATGATCCTAGTTCTATAATCGACCGAGGCATAACAGAAATGTGACCAATCTATGCCTAGAATGATATCGAAATCTACCATTTCTAACTCTACCAGGTCTGCTGAAGTGACTTTCTGGCAAACTGTGACAGGGCAATTTCTGTATACCCGTCTAACTGTAACTTGGTTACCTACTGGAGTAGAGACTAAGAAGGGTTCTGAGGGAGTTTCTGGACTAACACTGGAATTTACTACTATATAGGGAGTTACAAAAGACAGTGTATCCACTTAATCTAACAATGCATAAAAATCTAAATAAAAGACTCGCAACGTACTAGTGACCATATTAGGAGAATTTTCAGCGAGCCTGGAGAGCATACAACATGTTCTGGTGCTGACCGCCACCTGTACCAGACGAGGCACCCTGCTAAGTGGGGCGACTTGTTGGCACTACTAAAGTAGTAGGCCTGAGCCCTACTACCTCACTATCTTTGCCTGTCCTTCAACATATGACAAGACTGGCCATACCCAAAACACCCCTCTCTACCAGCAAGACACTCACCCAGATGGTCCTTACACAAATTTAGGCAAGTTAGAAAAGTACGGTTACTTGAACCACTTCCTTGTGACTTAGAGATTGATGTTCTCCCATTCTGATCCTATCGAAACCTGGGGGACAGAGTGTTAGCTGATAAACAGTGTTGGGGCTGTAGCTTCTGTGGAAACTGTGAGCGATCTTATTTGGTAGTAAACCCAAGATACATGTTTCATTAAATGTAAGATATGTGTGTCCAACAATTTTAAATTAAAGACATCCATGTTGAAGTTGAATAAATTTTCAATTATATGGAATTTCCCCTGTTATATTTCTATAAAGTAGCTTGAACTATGAACAATCTTAAGTATTGATACAATATATGAGAGTTTTGCTATTTTTCATAAACCTTAGTTCAATTTTGTGTGTGAATGATTTATCTTATACATTATTAACTTACGTGCTTCTATATGTATTGATAAGACTCATATCTAAGTTATTTGATAATAAATAACTTATGTGAATCTGATACAAAATTATGTAATCTATATGCATTAATAAGATTCATATCTAGTGAGGTGAGATATGAAATACAAAAGTGATGAAATTGTTGTTAGTCAAAATATTAATTTTGTGAATCTCAAATCAGTTATTGCAGCTGAATTAGAGATCGATGAGTTGAGAAAAAAATTGTAAATCATATACATTGTTGAGGTGAAGAAACAAGAGTGAGGATTTTCAATGTATCCGCTATGTATTGATACACCATACAAAACGGCTAAAGAGATACATAGCTTTGATGGATACATGTTTGTGTGGTAATTGCTATATATCAAATACATTTAATATATTTTAAAATATATGTATCATGCCTAAAATATTAGTGCATGATATATTACAATTTATGTATCTTATTTTGTATAACAAATATTGTATTTTATAAAAAGATACATTATACATGTAGTTATTTCAAATAGAATTTTTTGTGTTTGATGCATAACACAATGATGATCAGTTGACATGTATATAAACATGTAATAAAGTTTGAAAACAATTAAATTTGATATATATTATGTATCATGCACATATCAATTAATTTGATACATAGTGTCTTAGTTATAGAATATAAAGGGTTTATAAATCAAATGTATTTATTGGGTGGTGTTTTTACACATAACCTTGTAGTTGAATAATTTTGGGTGTATATATCTGGTAGTAAAAGATTGCCACTGATATGTATAGTATACCTATTGTTGAATCTAATACACAATTCTCTAGTTATAGAACATTATGATTTATGTATCAAGATTGAAATTACATTATATAACTTGATACATGTAAATGATACATTAGGTAGTGTTTATGAATCAAGTACAGTTTTATTGAACATGATAAATACTAACTGAAGATTCAACAACATTAGATTATGTACCAATACCTTAAACAGGAACATTATACATTGCATAAAACAAAGACAATTGTAGCAGTGATGTATCATATCAGTAATAACAGTAACAAAGACTAATTTAAGAATAAAAATAAATGAGATACATTGAAAAGCTGTATCTTTTGGTAGTGAAGATCGTGTAATAGCAATTCCAAAATTTTTCCTTATCTTTAGCGTTTTTTCAACAGTAGATTTAGAACTTGAGCATATTGTAACACCTCGGTATTCGAAAGAGCTAAATTTATAAATAATTTAGTTGGAAATAGAAAAATCTGAAATTTTGCAAGTTATGCTTAAGTTATGAGTTTATGGCCAACTTCAAACGACCAGAAGTTTCAGTACAGGATGATTTAGGTGGCTCATATGATATTAAATGAGAGGTCTTGGAATCCTCTTTCCAACTCAACTGAATTTGCTAAATTTTGAGATCGTATGAGGGAGATATGGCCCGTTTGAAGTTAGGTTGTCCATTTAAGGAAAGTTACCCAAAAATATGAGGGGTATTTTGGTATTTTCCTTATCCAATCAGATTAAAATAAAATATGGTAATATTTATGGGTCTAAACTGATTTGGTTCAGTTTTCACAACCCTAATTTACGCTAGGGTTTTAGAAAAGAGTTCAAGATGAGAAAAGAGAGAAGATTCAAGGCGTTCGTCAAGTTCTTGAAGTTTTGTTACGGAATTTCGCCAAGGGTTTGATCCCAAAAAGGTATGTGAGTTCTCATAGTGTCGGGTTCGTTCACCCACATGTCAATCATGTTATTTTTCAGTGCAATTTCGTTCATGAAGTTGAAGGATTTGAGTTCTTGATGAGTTTTCTTGAATTCCCTTCGTAATCGTGATTGTTGGGGTGTTGATGAGTTCCTGAGATAGAAGTTAGTGATTTGAGGATTGTTTTGAGTAAATTATTGTTTACATATGTTGAGTATTCGATTCTAAGTGATTGAGAAAGAAACCATTCGATTCTAGGCGAATTACGGTCAGAAAATGAGAAAGAAAAGTCGTCGGGTTTTCTAGGCATGGGGTTAGCCAGAGAAGAGGTTCTATAGTTCAAGGGATGGCGCCCTGCGCCAGTCAGTGCGCCAGGGTCATCTGCCCCACCCGTTCTCCGTCGTTTAAGTTGTCTGAGTTCTTTCAAAGGGTTCCTTTGCTCCCTATTGATTCTAACTACTTTAATGTATTTCTAAACATCTAGAAATCATTAACAACGCGGATCATAACCTTGAATTCATAATTCAAATTCAAGATAGAGCTAAGAGTCAAGTTTTGAGAGTTCTTCGAGTCATTTGAAGAAGTTTTTTGACAAATTATTTTAAAACTTGTTTTAAGACTTGAGCATTGAGTTGAGGAAGAGTAGAGCTAAGTTCATTTTCTTTAAAATGATATATGAGAACTAAGTATTCCCAAAAGAAATGTTTTTACATTTAAGAAAAGAGGA